>NC_137499.1:10245000-10317500 GCF_041902795.1 Electrophorus electricus | reverse complement strand
CTCAGTGGAGGGACACTTCTACATGCACTCCTTTTATGAAGGAGGACCACTTGTAGCCATGGCACCCCAACAACAATGATGTTGTGCTTCATAGTTACATGAATAAAGTCAGAAAAAAACAACTGACATTTGAGACAGTAATATGTCCTCTAATTTAAGATCAAGACGTACACTAGTGATCGCTGATATGTGATTGCTTCAGAATGGTCATTGGTGGGTTGCTTTGGTTGAGTGGACAGTGGTGGTGTGTATTCTGTTGCCCTGGCATTTGCCTGCACTAACTCCTGCGTCTTCTGTTTCCTCCACGCTTGCCCCCGACAAGAAACGTCAAGAAGAGACGCTATGACCCCAATGCCAGTGCCATCTAGAGGAGTGCTGGAGACAGCAGCCAAGCCTGCTGCCCCCCTGGCCTGCTGGAGCAAGTTACCTGCTGGACTGTACCTTCTCTCGCTGCTCGCAGCCAGTTAGCAATACTTGAAGAAAAGAAAACAGACAAGGAAATCAAGGAATAGACAAGGAGCAATCTAATATTTCACCCAGAGTCACGTACGAGAGCCACGTATGAAAGTCATGTACCAGTCATGTAGGGCAGAGAAAGAGCTTCTGTAAGCCTCTGTGCTCTCTTACGTGACCTTTGAACCCTCACTCAGATGACCAGTCATGGTTGCGCTTTCCCGTTTGCGATCATCCTGACTTCCTGTTGACCTTGGCATGATC
This sequence comes from Electrophorus electricus, assembly GCF_041902795.1. Classification (NCBI taxonomy): domain Eukaryota; kingdom Metazoa; phylum Chordata; class Actinopteri; order Gymnotiformes; family Gymnotidae; genus Electrophorus; species Electrophorus electricus. Next base: position 10,316,783 of record NC_137499.1, on the reverse strand, counting down.
AGCCCTGGCTGTGGCACTTGCATGGCAGAGGAGGGACCGACATAACACACACACACACACACACACACACACACACACACGCGCGCGCACACACAGACAAAGAAGAATATAATTCTACAATTAGTTGCAATGAGGAGAGCGAGCTAGAGAAGGGTCTGCACTGAAATTGCTGCACTGATCACAGAGTCCGTCCAGTGCTGTCAGCGCCTGCATAGGCCTGGATGGCCTGACCACACATCAACATGTAGAAGACTTGAACGACACTGAGACTAAGACAAGGGTGTGACCCGTATACAAAGAGTTAAACGGCTCTTTCTTTTAGACTACAGCATGTTGTATTGCAGGTGTTTTAATGAAAAAAAAAAAAAAAAAAAAAACCCGGAAAAACATGGTGTCTAGCAATTTGGGCGGTGGCTCCTGGTGCTGCTTAACCAGTTCACATTAAACTCTGGTACAATAAACACACACACACACACACACACACACACAAACAAACAATTATATATGCCTGGTAATGTCAGAAACTGTTACCCCTATAACTTATTTAACTCCCTGGACCTACTGGCCTTGTAGGGCTGCCCTGTGCAGAATGTTTCTGCAACTAATCAGAGAGCTGCATGATGTAATTGCACTGGGGGTGGAGCCCACACAGCCTGTCACGCTTTCTTAAGATAACTGCATGTTAAAGGAAAAACAATTAACTTCTACTTTTACTATGCAAAGGGGAAACATCGCACAAACCCTATGGATTGGTAAACATGGTGAATATTAAAAGTGAAACTGACTCTGTCCTGCTATCATTAGGGAGTCTTTTATATGCCTGACCCTGACTATGGTGGTCTTTTGAATAAACTTCTAATTACTTATAATGAATGTTTCAAGGAAAATTTAAGCTTTTAAATTTATTATTCGTTGTAATAGTCATTTATGAGAAAGAATAATATAAGGTCTTGCAAGTAATCAGTTGTATTTGATTGGATTTGGCCCAGTGTCAGAGTGGAAGTTTTCAGTTTGGGCTTAACATGTAGGAAAAGATTTGGGGCATTTTGTCCACTGGCACAGGCCACATGACTCTTGAGTCCCTTAACCCTGCCCCTTTTACATTCATCTCATGTGCCCATGGAAATACTGACAGAACAATAAAGAACTTGACAAAATAAAATATTTCAGTCTTTCTTTAAAGGTTCAAAGCTCATATGAGGGACTTGATCAGGTTTAAACATCACAATCAAGCTAATAAGAACATGCACTTAAAAATAAATAAAATGACAGTAAAACATTGCAGTTACTTGCTACAGTGCAGGTTAAAATGAAGGCCAAATGAATACAGACTTACGTTCTTTTCTAAATCATTATCTATGGAATTGGAGAGTTGGTTTGAAATCAATCAAGATGAAATCAATAGTTTTAAAAGAACTGAATTGTATATTTCAAATCAAACTAAAAAATGATTCATTACTGCAATACATAAAAGGTCAACCCAATCATTAATATGAAAGCAAAGGCTAAATCATTTATTGTTTATTCACTTATCATTTTTTGCACAATCAATTTAGACACTGAAATTTAAGACACTTTGTGCTAGGTTATGAATGTAACAAACAGAGAAAAAGATCTCAAGCTATTCCTTTAAAAATGCCATTACCATTCAAGTTCAGTGTGAAAAGTGACAGTTTTGGGGGGGGGGGGGGGGGGTTTGTTCCTTTCTTGGGGCAGGATCATACGTTTGGACCTGTCTGAGTTCTGTTCTGTAGCTCCGTGTCTCCAGCACATGCTGCGTCCTGTTGCCAGGTGAACTCACCCACCTGCCGCACCAAGCCTCCCTGCTATTGACACGCTTCCACACTCCTGTGGGAGGTGATCGGTTTGCTGGCCAGCTCCAGATGGTCCATATTGTGCTGTCTGAAAGAAGGAGCTTGGCTCTGGGTCTGTTGTGAACAGGGCGGGGCTGAGTGGTGTAGGAAGGTGAAGTGAGAATGTGGAATTTGCCACCGTGGGCACTCTGACTGGGGTACTATGATGACCCGGTGAAGGATCTGAGAGAAGTAACCATGTGAAATACTGAATCTCCAACTCCTCTGGCTGCCTGTAACAGGGCCTCTTTCTGAGAAGAACCATACCCTGGGTGTCAGGAAAAAGAGCAATTAGCTCCAAGTGGCTGGAGCATGTAAAATAAATTCTATATATAAGTGTTCCATTTAAATTATTTTATGTGAGTTTTGTGTGTCTCAGTGATAGCTGAGACTAGTTACAAAGGAGAAGTAAAAAGATACATTCAGCCTGTGTACTTGCCTGTAGGTGTGGATAGAAGTAGCGCCCCCTTGAGGCGCTGTGTCAGGTCACGGAGCTCCTGCTCTTTCTCCTCATCAGAGCTATCTGGTCCAAAATCGTCCTCCTGGATAAAGCCCTCCGAGCGTGAATCTTCTGTGATACACACCTGTCTGTCAAGCCCCGGCCCCTCCTCTTCCTCTAGGCCCACCTCTTTAGAATCTTCAACAAGCAGGACCTCCTCTTGCAAATTTGTCACAAACTCATCCATAACTACATCCATGTCACTGCCCTCTTGCACCAAATGAAGAGCCTCATCATCCTCTTCCTCCGTCTCCCTCTTCCTCTCTTCTCTCTTGTCCTCTTCCATCTCTGAAGAACTGAAGGGTGAACTGGAGAGAGAACTGCCCTTGGAGTCCAGACTCTTAGACGTTGACTGTCTCTCACTCCCGTTGTTGCCATTGTCCTGCTGTGGAGTAGCCATATGGATGGGTTGCTGGATATCTCTGCTAGACTCCTGGATATCTCTGCCAGACTCCTGGATATCTCTGCCAGACTCTTCCCTTACCATCACACTCAATGCCTGTGTGTGACAACAGACCAAATTACTATCATTCAAGAGATACTCAATGGTTAAAAGAAACTGAGATACTCAATGTTTAAACATTGTCGCAGTTGCTCTGCCTAACTTCAGTCATCATGATCAGCATTCCCCTCTTTTTCTCTCCCTCTCTCTCTCCTTCTCTATGCCTCCCTCACCCCTCCCTCTCCCTGTCCCCTTCGTCTTCTCTCTCTCCCTTCCCCCCCTCACATGTCGGACTCTTCCCAGCTCATCCTCCAGCTGTTGGCTCTGTTGGACCAGCACCTCCATGGTGGACTCCAGATCTGTGCACCTGTCCTCCAGAGAGTCATGCTTCGATTGGGCTGTTGCCCTCCACACCTGAAACTCTCTCTCGAGGAGCCTGTTGAACTCACACACACACACACACACACACACACACACACACACACACACACACACACACACACACACACACACACACACACACACACACACACACACACACACACACACACACACACACACACACACAAATGCATGGTCATGGAAACCAAAAGCAACAAACTCTGACTTGTGTGTTAACACCCTGCTGTGTCCTACATTGAATGGCCACTTTATTTAAAGACTCATCTAATAGCACGTTGGACCTCCTTTGGTCTTCAGAACCACAGCAATTCATCATAGTGTAGATTCCACAAGGTGCTGAAATCAAACTGCGGGAATCTTGGCTCATGCAGACAGGATAGCTTCTTGCAAAGATGGTACTCACATGCTCTAAACAGCCTATTCTACCTTGTCCCAGAAAGGCAGCCTGTAGGGTTAAGAGCTGGGCAATGTGAAGGCTAGGGAAACAAGGAAAACACTGTCATGTACTTGGAACCAATCCATGCCTATATGATCCTTGTGGCAAAGTGAATTATCCTGCTGAAGTGTCCTTCTGCCCAGTGTAAACAACTGCCATGAAGAGATGAACTTGGTTGTCCACAATGACTAGGTAAGCCCTATTGTCCAAAACCATCTGCAGGTCTCAGAACATCCAGGGTGTACTGTTGATCCAGCCTGAACTGGGGACATCTTATAGGAGGGGCTCATTGATTCATGCTGCTTTCACCAAAATGTGACCCTCTGATCAGCATGGTGCAACAGAAATCTGGATTTGTCTGACCAGAGAATGTTTTTCGACTGCTCAGTGATCCAATGTTTGTTTGCTTTAGATAGTAGTGGCACTCGAACTGTTCGGCTTCAGTTATAGCCCATCTGTGCTAAGGAATGATAAATAGTTCATTTGGACACATTAGTTGGATCACCAACATTGTATTCGGCTGCATTGTGCATTTGCTAGACTGCGCACCACCTGTTCATTTGAATGATTCTTGACATCCTCCTCTGACCCCTTTTGTTGATGAGTTGTTTACATGAACAGAATCTCCTTTCCTATCACATGTCTAATTTCAATACAGTAAAGCGCCAATCATAAAAGGTCAGGTGTCTCTAATAAAGTGGCCATTCAGGGTATTCGGTGTTCCAGCCTACCATTTATCTCTCTCCAAGTCCCTCATGGCTTTCTGTGTGATGCTTAGGTCTGTTTGGAGAAGCGACATTTTTCTCTGTGAAAAGAACGACACTAATGAGAAACATAAGCCAACGACTACCTGCACTACCTGAGGCACTACATACCCACACACACACATGCACACACCAGAAGCACTACATACAAATGAAGCCACACACACACACACACACACACACACACACACACACACACACACACATACACATACACACACATACACCTGAGGCCTGTGATCGGGAAGGCCCATACAAATACACACACACACACACACACTACCTGAGGTTGTGTGTCAGGCTCGTCTGTTTGCAGAGCTTTGGACTTCCCTTTCATCTGTGGAGGAGAAAGAGGAGGATGAGGATGAAGGCCCATGCATACACACAGTCTGAGGTACAACATATGCACATGCACACACCTGATACATCACACACATGCATGCACACACCTTAGGCCTGTGATGGGGAAGGTCCATACATACACACACACACACACACACACACACACACACACACACACACACACACACTACCTGAGGTTGTGGGTCAGGCTCGTTTGTTTGCAGAGCTTTGGACTCCCCTTTCATCTGTGGAGGAGGAAGAGGAGGATGAGGATGAAGAGTGTCCATGCCTCTAGGAGCAACGTCACACAGTGGAGCAGGTGCACTGGGGGGACACTACACACACACACACACCCACACACACACACACACCAGAGGCACCACACACACACACACACAACCTGAGGTGCTACACATCCACATGCACTACCTGAGGCACTGCACTACACACACACACACACACACACACTACCTGAGGTTTTATGTCAGGCTCATCTTTTTGCAGGGCTTTGGACTCCCCTTTCATCTGTGGAGGAGGAAGAGCAGGATGAGGATGAAGAGCATCCACGCCTCCAGGAGCAACGTTACACAGTGGAACAGGTGCACTGGTTGGGAACAGAATGTCTCAGTGACACCACACGCTCATGCCCATGCATACGTACACACATTCACATACACACTCAGACACACTTCCTATACCTGTGCCGAGGGTAGCCATTAAGGGCTGTACTCGTCTCCAGCTGTCTTGTGGTGTAGCGGCGGGGCAGGAGAGTGTGGCGTGCACTGGATGCCAGTGACATCATTGACTCTTTCCATGAAGGCTGGGCACAAAGTGTAGTGTAGCACATTAATTACAAGCAGGACCCACACTGGAATTACACACTTAAGTTTATTACATTCTGGCAAGGGGATAAGAATGTTATAACCAAGTCAGAACACACAGCTCTGCCTTGCTGAGTGTACTCAGAGGGGGCAGTGGCAGCAGACCTGCATGCAGTGTTGAGTATAGACCTGTGTGCAGTGTTGGCTACAGACCTGCATGCAGTATTGTGTACAGACCTGCGTGCACCATTGTATACAGACCTGCATACAGTGTTGGGTACAATCCTGTGTGCAGTGTTGGGTACAGACCTGCGTGCAGTATTCCAGCACTGGATGGGAGGGTTTGTGCTTCCTGGTACGCCTCTCGGTGAGGAAGCAGGTTTGGCACAGGTGCAGGTTTACACATTTCAGGCAGCGATACCTGTTGTGTGATTCCATGTGCCAGGGGTTTAACTAGATATGAATTTGTGCCCAGTCATAGTATAAACATGTGCATGCACTTTTGACTCACACACATACATACACCCACACACACACCTGAGGCCTGTGATGGGGAAGCCCTTACAGGCGGAGCAGCGGACTTGGTGCTGCACGTCCTTGCTGATGGAGAGCCGGTAGAGGGTGGAGAGCCACAGTAGCAGACGTGGCTCCTCCTGCAGCCACCTGACCAGGTGCTCCTCTCCTACACTTGCACTGGGCACCTGGAGGCAAGGCACACACAGCAAGTAAGCCTTTGTGTGCGTGTGTGTGTGTGTGTGTGTGTGTGTGTGTGTGTATGTGTGTGAGTGTGTGTGCAGAAGGGGAACATACGCCATTAAAGCAGGAGTGGACTGCTGTCTCCACTTCACCAAACACATGGCTCTCCTGTACGGCAGCAGGGACCTTAACAAGCAGCCATATTTTGAGGTTACACCTGAGCCACTGGTTTATCGTTAAAGTATATTATATCATGCCAGTGATAGCTTAGTGGTTACGGTGCTGGACTAGAAATCAGAATGTTTCCAGTTAAAGCCACTTCGACCACCAAAGTGTGACTGTTGGGCCCCTGAGAAAGCTCCTTAACCCTCAATTGCTCAGTCATAACTGTAAGTTGGTTTAGCTAAAAGCATCAGCTAAATGCTGTGAATGTAAATATCATATATCCTAGATTCCTCTTCACAGAGTGTTAGGTTAGACCCCAACCACTAATTTAGGATCAGTGCATATTATATCACATGGTGTGGTTCCTTCTGCAGATTCTTAGGTTAAACCTCTGCCACTGTTTTCGGATCCTTGTGTTTTATATAATGTGACCTGGTTGCCTCTTAAGATGGCCTAATCTTGTTTGTTTGTAAAGTGTAATTTTGGCTTGGAAAACTGGAGTTATGTCACCAAATCAGGACTAAGTGTTCCTCACCTGGCTGAGATCATACAGCATGACCCTGAGGCCAGCACGGCTGACAGAGACGTCCTCTAGGCCTAGCCCCCTGCTACTGCTGGCTGCCAACTGGAAGAGAGCTGTGGAGAAAAAGTCAAAAGGACCCCACAAGTCACAGCTACAGATAACCAACCAAACGGAATGACTGTAAAGGACCCTATGGTTGGCTGTAAGGGAGTCTGACCTCCATGTTTGGCTGTAAGGGAGTCTCCTGACAGGACCACCAGTGCAGCTTCCACAGATCTGAGAAGGACAAAGCCAGTCTCCTCCCTATGAGAAGGCATGGCTGCTCTGAAGCAAGATCCACATGTACACGAGTGATCATGTGTGAATGGCCAGCATGCCCTCCTCACCTGTCGTACAGTTTGAAGAGAAGTCTGGCAGTCTGCTCAGAGGCCTCACATGTCTGCTGACCAGGCAGCTCCTGTGGGAAGAGCTGCTCCAGGCTCTGCCTCAGGGCCCCCAGAGACAGACGTATCGCTGGATCTCCAGGATCCCCCACAGCACGGAGAACAGGGTGGAGGTCCTGCAGCATGACTGCATTCACTGGACACATTAGGACCAATGTACAGTGTGTATCACACGTGAGATAAAGAACACAGTAGGAACAGTGTACAGTGTATCACGTGAGATAAAGAACACATTAAGAACAGTGTATGGCATGTGTCACACATGAGATTAAGAACACATTAGTAACAGTATATGGTATCACGTGAGATTAAGACCATCATACCTTTGCTACTCAGTGAAAATAGTGTAATATAATGATACATTTGTTTTTTAGAAAGCATGACTTATGGTTGGTTATATAGACCAACATACATGTTATCATCATACAGACTGGGAGATTAACTCACTGTTGCATAATTTCTGTAGGGACTGGAGTTTCAGAGTAGCGCGGTAAACTGCAGGACGGATTTCATTTATGCCCTCTGGAGGACAAAAAAGAAGCACAGATCATAATACAAACACATCCACATTTGTGACTATGTACACTACACACATGCATACACAGCATAACCTCAGCTCACATGAGTGATGTGGAAGAAGGTAAGTGAATCCAGTAAAATACAAGCACATGACTCAACATGCAACCCAGTCATCACATCGCCGCATTCTCTTGAGTAACATACTCTATCAACACACTAACTCACAGTAAACTCACCTGTTAAATCCAGATCCATAACTGCCCTTTAATATTAAAACATTGTTTTAATTGTAGGTTTTATACGATATGACATACTTCGGATTTGTGACTCTTTAAATGCAATTTAAGCAGTGCATTAGAAACAAACATTTGTTTAAGGGATCAATAAAAAGTATATTTTCATTTAACAAGTTTATTGCAGAAATGTTGTCTTATTGAAAGATTATATTCCTTATATAAGATTGAGTGTCATTTCAGCCACGTGGCTTAGTCGGTTTTAAACCAAATGAGACATAAACTTCATGTAAATCATGTTCACTGCTCAGGCGGTAAACACAAAACACAGTTAAAACAAGGACATTAGAGGTTAGTAAACGTAAGCACTCCAGTGATGCCTGCGAAAAACCATATTTACAAAAAACTGTACCTTTTGAATTCGGATCCCCAGTGGCCAGTCAGTGTAAGGCACCTTTCAGAAAAGCAAAACTAAAGACGGAAGTCGCTGACTAAATACGGTTGCGTGCTGATGCTTTCGCGGTTTTTAAGGTCTGTAAATATATTTTATGACGATTACATGGGGAATAAATGAAAATCGGTTGGAGTAATTAGCAAACTGCATTGGAGACACGTGCAAAGTATCTTAATCTTCTAGATACTAGCGCCTGATTTCCCCTCGGAAATACATTTTTGATCCTTTGTGAAATAAAGACCTCGACTAACCTGCTCTTTTTAGCTGTTTTTTTTTTGTTTTGTTTTGTTTTTTTTTTGTTTTTTTAAGCTGTGTTACCTTATTCATTATGGTCATGAATGGTTCGTATGTAAAAATTGCGAAATAGTGTTCAGTTTCCCTTTACCTCAAGTAGCGCGTTGGCCTCGTCAGGCTTTTGGTCGTTCGTTGACTACCATGTGGGGCGGTATTTGCCTGCCTTCTATTACTCACGGTTAACTATTCATGATTATACTTGGCTACTTATATTGCACGCAGACTACTATTTATTACACTGACTTGGCCAAACGAAAAGCAAGCGTACACATAACATGTATATAGCCTACCACCAAACACTTGCATTAATATAGAAAGATAGACATAAGCAGTTTTCATTTATTCGACAGTAATGCAAAAATCAGGAATCATTCCTATTTCCTATATGTTTTTCCTGTTTAGTCATGGAGACTGTTCGTGAGATGAAGATCTTCCTCATTGACACTCTGTCGGCAGATGCAAGCTTTGTGCTGCAGTACGCTCATCAGAATGAAATCCTCACCAAGCGAGAGTACAGCAGCCTTCATCATCCTCACCATACACAGGAGAATATCATCATTAACTTTCTTGACAAGGTCATGAACAAGGGGGACAAGACCTGCTGCACATTCTTACAGCTCTTGCAGAACAAGGAGCTGCAGCAAACATTCCCCCAGCTTCAAGAGCTCTTCAGGAGCTCTGAGTCTAACCCCCAGCATCAAGAGTTCTTCAACCCTCGACCTCCAGCACCCACAGAGGTGATCCCAAGCACAAGGAGTTTCTTCATATTCTCTGCTTTTTCATTTAGGATTTTGTGAGCCAGTTTAGGATAGCATCAGATAAGTGTATGTACCTGACAATAGACAAAGCATAACACTTCTTTACATTTTCCAGATCAGCGAGTACAAAATGACCAGTGTTCCTCGTGGTGTCTGTGTGATCATCAATAATGTCACATTTTGTCCAGATTTCGGTGACCGTAAAGGTTCTGATGAAGATGAAGGTTTGTAGATCTATTAGTCTTTTTCTGAAGCCACATTCTCTGCATCTCAATATCAAGTGAATCAAGTGAATAGCGACCTAAGCTGATTCCACATACACATATAAGTACCAGACCAATACCAATACAAACATATTTATTTTAAAGTTACATAACAAAAGCACAGAATTGTGAGCAATAAAAGACATAACTGTTGCTTGAGACTTTGTTATATAGAATGTAAACAGTTTATTTTCTAAGTACCCATCAAGGACATGTTGAAGGGGACATTAAATTATGAAAAACTTTAGCACAAGAAAGAAAGTGAAAAACTGACTGACACTGTAAAGAATGCACGTCTCATATATATATATATATATATATATATATATATAGAACCTTAATATATTATCGTTTTCTGTGAGTTATGAGTTGTCTGAGCATCATAAGACATATCTAACAAGTATGTTTTGTTAAAAAGTTTATTTCTCCTGTTCTGTCCAATAGCATCTCTTAAAGAGGTGTTCACCTGGCTGGGCTTCTCTGTGGAGGTATACAAAAACCAAACCGCAGGTCAGATGAAGGCCGTCCTCAATGACCTGGGGCAGAGGCATCACCATGGTGACTGTTTTGTGTGCTGCATTCTGAGCCATGGCAGTGAGGCTGGCGTGAACGGGACTGATGGTGACATCGTCCTTATTGGCGACATATATCACCCCTTCAAGGCGACCTCCTGCCAAACCCTAATCAATAAGCCCAAAGTCTTCTTCATCCAAGCCTGTCGTGGCAAGAAGACCCAAAAATTTGTTCAAGTCCAGGCTGACAACCTCGAGGCAAAAGAACTGGAAGAGGAAGCCAACTTTGAACCAGATGCTCTCAGGTTCATCTGCATCCCAGATGATGGAGATTTCTTTGTGGCACAGTCGACAGTGAAAGGCTTCTACTCACTGAGGAATCCGTGTTCAGGCTCACTGTTCATCCAGTCTTTGTGTAAGCAACTGAAACTGCACTGTCCACGGTAAGTGTTGTAATACAAACTATCACCAGCCTACCGATTCTGTAAGCAAAATGTTTTCCTCATTAAAGTCTGCTTTTTAACATCCATTTGCAAGGTGTGAAGACATCCAGTCAATCTTGCGCTGCGTGAATGAGGAGGTGAGTAGAGAGCTTAGGAAAGTGACGATCGGGTCTAAGATGGTGACAACCTCACAGATGCCAATCCAAAATGTGACCTTGAGGAAAAAGTTGGTGTTGTCTGTACCTACATAGTTCAGCTGCCCCCTCCTGTGTTGGATGTACCCACATAGTTCAGCTTAAGCCAAGCCATGTTTGTTTGTTTGTTTTTGTTTTTTAAACCTTTTTAGCTGATTACCTTTATTGACTTTTTAATTTTTTTTATTTCTGTGTTTTATTGATGATTGTGGTCCTTAACAAGGAATCTACAATGTGTGTGTGCGGAATAAAGTGAGTGTGATACAACAGTGGTGCTCCATTGGAAGATTTTTTGGTTACTCTGTAAGGATGATTAGGGAACAATGAATCCACGATACTGAAATACACTTGCTAGATTTATTCAAAGAAAAATTCAACAATAAATATTTATAAAGCAATAATCAGCCAGAAAACACACACATTGTCATAAACGACATAAAGAAAAAATGAAGTGGCCACGGTTTCTCTAGTCTTTCTGTCCTCTTTCCTGCCTGCTTCTGGTCGAAGGAAGCTGATACTCTGAGCACATGAAACCCAGAGCAGCAGTAACTCTGCTCCTGTCTTTCTTTCCCCACCCTTCTTCTCATTCTGTGTTTGCTTTACTCTTTTGTAGTCACGAAAAACACCTCTGGCTACATTCGTATTAAATCTGAGGTGACTCAAATCGGATTTCTTTGCCTTAATGTGACATAAATCTGATTTTTTTTTCCAGGGCTGTGTGAACACGCAAAACTGATTATTTCAAATCAGATTTGAGTTACTTTTGTATGTGTTCTTAGATTGAATGAGAATTGTATTTTAGCTTTCCAAAAGTCTCACTTTGTTGACCCAACATCAATGTCGTGTGAACAAATTTAAGGCCAAACTTTGGCCTTGAAGATTTACCTCCCTCACAATGTTCCAACACTTGGCTCTTGGAGGCCTTCATTCATAGGATCAGGTCTTGACTAAGGGTGAGAATTTGCTTGGTGGTAGATTTTTAGGACCAGGGTTGGGCAACACTGATCTGACTTATAGTCTTGGCCCATCTTTACCATACCTTCCTATTGTCACGATGCGCCATGTACCCTGCAGGAGGGACACGCCCGCTCACACTCACAGACACAGACTAGACATTAATTGGTTTTTTTTTTGTCATTTCATTTATTTATTTATTTTTCTCTTAAAAGTGTTTTCTTGCCACTGTCGCCCTTGTCTTTACTCACTGGGAGCTTGGACTTGGACTTTTTTAAAGCTGCTTTACACCTGTTGTAAAAACACCTGTTGTAAAAATAAATAAATAAATATAAATAAAAAATCAATAAATTTGATTTGACTTCGCGGCTTCAACCACTGGCTCATTAGCGTGCCCTGAGTAACATCATTAGGCCGGGTCGCCACGCTGTTCCCCGGAAAAATAAATCAACACTAGACGAGTAAATTCTGCTGATTCCTAAGGGTGGACCACCGCCTTGTGGACACGCGCACACAATGCAGCGATAACGTTAACGGGCCCTCCGAATTTGAACGCTTATATCTCGGCCACCGAAAATTTAATTGTATTAAATTATAATTGTAAAGCCTTAAAGATCAGATGACCAGTTTTCCAAAGCCATCACCCCCAAATTTCTCCTCCCAACAACGGTGGAGATATGAAGGGACAAAAACCGGGACACCTTAAAATGAATTGCCCATTCTTAGGAATCACCAATCTTTTTAGTGAACATGCACAACTTTTAGTGAACATCAAAACATCTACATTTGTAAGTCTATAGAGGTTTGACCCACAAACGGAAAGAGTGGCACCAGCAGATCCCAGGAACAACATCCAAGATCTCTGTCCATAAGAGTGTAGTAAGCTCCCAGGACCCTCATAAATTAATACATTTTCTCTGATAGTCAACGTGCTGCTCACAACTACAGTAATGCACCATATAATGCTCTGTCACAACTCCACTCCCGTACATACTCACTACTGATGATAGCACTAGCTCACTTACTGGCACTTTATGTGTATTGTATATTGTTGTACATAATCTGTATACTGTGTATTGTATGTATATTGCCTGTATTGTTTGAGAGGTACCAGCAGCCAGAACCAGAGCCAGAATTCCTTGTGTGTGCCAGCATTCTTAGCCAAAAATCTGATTCTGATTCTGATTGTGGTAGTTTCCAAGCTGTTCACAGTCCCACAATAGTTGATTGCTACTGTAACAATACAACTTGTAATCATAAATCCATCTCCATATCGGAACATCTGGTGATAAAAAAAAACTCACAATAGTTCAAAACAATTGTAAGTAAATGGGGACCTGCAGCTGGTTAGCAGAACCATTATAACACATTCAGATTAGTTGTCAAGTTAGCCTTGTTAGCCTCTAAATTTTACATCTAAGCACTGACTCTACGGCTTGGTTTAGCTACACTCCACAACTCACACTTGAGTCAGTCACAGTAGCTATATTGTTTCATATAAACCACAAATCCTCAAGGAATCTCCTGCTTTCTGAACTATGCTATGCCTTCACTTTCGTTTTGTACTTTAGACTGAGTACTGTGATCATTGCTGCTCTTAGTAATAATCTTCTCATAGTCGACTATCCCATACCTGTATTAGTGAAATACCCACTGATGCTGATTGTGTAAATGCCATGTACATACCTACATCTTACACCCGCAACTGTTATTTAATCTGCTTTAGTAATTCTTTTTGCTCATCTAATTTTATTTCTAAGATGGCCTTCTGTAACCTCCTGCCACCCCTTTTATTTCAGACTAACTTATTTATCCCTGTATGCATCCTACTGTGACACAGCAATTTTCCTCGGGATCAATAAAGTCTTGCCTTGTCTGGTCCTGTTGCCATGTACAAAAACAACTGCAAAGAACTTGACATACGGGGTCTGTTTGAACAATTTACTGACGAACAAGACGTTCCTTTTCAGAAATATCAAACAGTCAAAGTTATTCACACTGTCAAATGTAAATAACTAAATAAATAAATAAAAAAGCAAAACGTAATAAAGCGGTTGTCGAGTCAGATACATGTGTGTTCACGACTTTGACCGTCAATATTCGTTGTCAATCAACACAGCAAATTGCTGTTAATCACCACATCGACACACATCATCAAATAACTTATATAAAACCCGTTCATCGTAAAGAAAAATATTGTAAAGGATATTAACGTGAGGGCAGTTTATATAACTGACAGAACACAATTGCCAAAAAAAATGTTTATTAGATGTGTAATTTGAAATGAGTTTGCCAACCCCTTACTAAGCATTGAGCGGGGTTAAGCTGCAGCCAGCCACTAGAGGGCCTCAGCGACATAGTGGAGTCACTTTTCACCCGCGCGTTTGGTCCACTTGTTCCTTGTAGAATCCGAAAGTATTTTCGGTCGTTTGAAACAGTTCTGTAGTTAGCTAGTCAGAAATGGTCTATTTTAGGTGTAGTTGGATTTGACATGTCAAAACGAACAGATTAACACTATTTTAAAATAAGAAGGTAAGAAAGTAGTTACAACTTGCATTTCTCTACCTAAGCTAACGTTAGCGATTTAAATTGCGGTTTGGATAGCTTAGACGGTAGCTAGGTAAACTAGTTTCGTAAATGCTAATAATATAGCTACTTTGAACTATTTACCATTTTAAAGGAACATTAAAACAAACTGTTTACAGATCGGGTCCTGTACCTACGTTTGTATATGTAGACACATTAGCTAACTAGCTACAACGGCTGAAACTTTTTTCAGACAACTAGGTTAGGATCGCTAGCTAGCTAGCTAGCTGTTCACATAGCCAGCCAACTACATTTGTGTAAAGTATGTAACTTTATTTATTTATGTATCTAACTGTCGTTTGTTGTGGATTACTGTAGAGTTTCGGAGAGTGACCATGTGAATAAGATATCTAGTTAACTATCGATACCTGCTGACTTTAATAAAGACCGAAACTGAAAAGCAGAATCTGTGGTAATGTTAAGATGGTCTTGACTCTCTCAGACCCCTGTAGGCCTGTAGGACAGTTTGAATGTTGCCGGCGAGATCCAGCTGGTGATGGACGTCAGAACACTCCACGAGATTGACGAGGAGCTCGTGAAGAGCGAGGTGGCTGCACTGAAGTTCCTGTGTACGGACTTCGTCGGTAGGAAGCGTCTAGAAACCGTAAAGGACGCGAAAGATCTCTTCCAGCGTTTGGATGAGCAGGATTCGCTCGGTGAGGGGCACCTTCTAGCCGAACTGTTGTACACCATCGGACGCTATGACTTGCTTGTCAGTCTGGGCACCAGCAAAGCAGAAGTACGCAAAAGGCTGCAAGACCGAAGGGACTCTGGGTCTGGAGTTTCATCTTACAGGTAAACATGGATACAGGCATTTTTTTCTGGAATATTTTAGTGGGTAAATATACCATGCTGTTTTAGCTCATCGATGATGGATGTTTGCGCTGGATAATTACTGAGATCAGTCTTTCAGGCTTCTTAAAATCACAATATAATGTTCTTTATAATATTCTATGTTTTAGAAAGATGCTCTATGAGCTATCTGAAGCCATAACAAATGAAAACCTTCATGCTATGAAGTTCCTTCTGAATGGATTACCTAGGGCTAAAATTGGGGAATCTGCTGTGAGTATATTGTGACCCATTAGTGTGTAGAATATGAAAATTCTCCTTGTGTAATAAGTCCATTATTAGGAGAAATAGAAAGCACATTTTAAAGATTGTGAATGCTAGGAGATATTTTGTTTATTTGTTTATGTTCCCTCAATTCATTTGAATACTGTAGACTTTTCTGGATGTTGTGGCAGAGATGGAGAAGATGCAGCTTCTCTGTGAAGACAATCTGGATGAATTGCAGAATGTTTTAGAGAACTGTGATAAACAGCTGACCAGTAAGGTAGAAGACTTCAAGAAGAGGCACAGTACCAGGAAACAAACTGACAGTTGTGAGTCAAGTAAGTGCCCTTCTCTCCCATCCCCCTCCTTCTCTTTTGCTGGCCCTCTCCTCTCTCATGATATAGGGCAGTTTTCTTTATAACTACAATTTAGAAACTCGGGGCGGACGAAGATGTCTATAAGATGCTGTAAACATTCTTATAGAATGGGTTTGTAATTGGTTTATATTTGGGACACTCAGTTAGGAAGTGTAGGGTGGCTCTGTTTTTACCTTCCCCAGGGTGCAGTGGGTGCACAGCTTGTTCTGCCTATGAAGGCCAGGTTTAGTGGCCAGGCTGTGCTCACTAAGTCTACATGGTCAGCATCTTCCTTAGTTTTTTGCCTTAGATTGTGGTTAGATAAGTTGCCGATGTGTAGTCTCGATTTAGGGCCAAACATCATTGAAGTTTGTGTTGTGCTTTTGTGGAGTCTTTCCGATATGTGATGTAGTTTTGTTTTTCATTGGTTATGAGTTTGAGGAGTATGTAGTTGTCCTAAGGCTCTTTTTTTTACATTGATTTACAGAAATATTTAACTCGCAGAACTTTTGCCATCTTTTATGAAAGATGTTGAACGAGAGGGATGTTCTTCTGAGTTAATTTTCCCCTTCTCCCTCCTACTGTCTGATGTTGTGCTGACTGTGTTCTTCCCTTGTGGTTTTGGGTCGATATAGTTTAATTTCTCTCAGTGTTTTGTCCAGTTAGTTAGATTTTGTGCTTAAAGTTTCTATAAACTAATGATGGTTGAAGTTTATTTAGTATTTTCTCACGTTTCAGAACAGAAAACAACATAAAAATCTAGGATCTTTTGCAGACCATGACTCTACCCCTCTCTCTCCTTCATCTCTCTCTTTCTCCTTTTCTCTCCTTCCCCCCTCCTGCTTTCATTCTTCCCCTCCCCCTCTCTCATTTCCTCAGTTTTCCCCTAAATCACTCCATTTTCATTTCAGATATGGTGATCACAGATGCTGAGGAGTCATCTACAATAGACCTACCAGAAAAGGTTTTTATTTATATATATATATATATATATCTCACACACACACTCACAAACACTTTGTTTGTTCATTGATATCAAATACAAAATCCTCTTTCAGCAGTAGTGACAAAGTTACTACAGTGTGATCCTCTGTTTGTCACTGTAGCTAACAGACGTTTATCCATTGACGCGACGGCCTCGTGGATGGTGTTTGATCATCAATAACTATAACTTCAAGAAATGTAAACTCCCGAACCGACCAGGGACCAATAGAGATGCAGGTACGTTGATTCCATGTCCTGTTAAGAAACAGTATTATATGTAACTTGTACATCAGCATTATTTTAGGGTGCCTGAGTTTCTATGAGGCAAGTGCTCTTTCTCACTCTGACACACTGTTCGATTTAAATGCATTGTTGTCTCTCTCCCTTAGAGGATCTCTCTGAACTGTTTTCCAAGATGTATTTTGTGCTGAAGGTGAATACTGACCTGTGCAGTTCAGAAATGCGTGCATTGGCACAGGAGTTTGCAGCGAAAGACCACTCCCAAATGGATGCTTTCATCTGCTGTGTCCTCTCCCATGGAGGGAAGGGGACGGTCTTTGGCACGGATGGCATTGAAGTTTCGATCCGTGACCTCACTCTGCCTTTTGCTCGTTGCCCTACATTACTGGGCAAGCCCAAGGTGTTCTTCATCCAGGCGTGCCAGGGCGACCTCTACCAGCGCGGCATGTACATCCAGGAGGATTCTGGCGTGAATCGATGTGAGGACACATACGAAGCAGATGCCAGGAGTGTCGCACTCAGCAGTATCCCCATTGAAGCAGATTTTCTGATCGGAATGGCAACAGTGGAGCAATACAAGTCATTTCGCCACGTCAGCAATGGGTCCATCTTCATCCAGGCACTCTGCAAACAGCTGAATCTCGGCCTGCGGAGGTGAGGAACAGGAGGGATGGGACAAGGGAGCAGTGAGCTTGTTGGCTAATAGGGTTTCACATAGAGTTGGTAGCTTCAGTATACGTTCAAGACAAAAGGTGTTTTATTTAATAGAATTGATAGAGAGGTAGGATAATTGCAGAATGTCATTTTTTTAAAAATACTTTTATTCAGGGAATTTAAGGTATACTGCATAGCAATGATACAAAAGTGATGCATTCAAAAAATACATTCAAGACATACAAGATAACCTTCCGATATAAAGTCTTGATCCAATATTTGTATTTTCGTAGATAATACTGTTGCACATTACACAATTCAAGTACATAAGTCATTAAAATCAGTCCAGTCTATACGACTGACAGTTGTGCAGTGCAGAGCTATTTTAATGTGTTTTTTTTTTTAAATTACAAAATAACAAAGTAAACAAAAGATGTCTATAAATATATATTTATATATAAATATTTAAATTCAGTGTGCCATGATTAAGTAATGATGCAGAGGTAACATCAGAACTCCCAAATGTCTGTGGTAAATCCAAAAGCCATCATATCTGATAAGAGATCTCGTAGGTGCTCGTGAATGTTGCTTTAAAGCTCCGTGAATGAACTGTATTTTCGAGAGAGTAGGGTGTACCATGGCTCCAAAAGACCACAAAACCTATTTTTTCTACCACAGTGATGGGCTGGGTCATCCAAAATAATGAATTCATTTTCCCTCTCTGTAAGCTTATTAGTCATGTTGCTGTCCTGAGAAGATGCCTCTCTTCTTTTAACATTTTTGTGTGTGTGCTGCTTTGATGAACCCTTTACCTGGGTAATCTGACCAAACTTCAGCTATTTATTTCTTAGGTATGGTACTAAATTGGTACTATTGAATGCAGCTGTGTCATTACAGGCTCACGTAATCCTGGCATTGCAGACATTACACATGACTGTTGGACTGATTTTGTTCTCCAATTTTAAATATTTGAGCTACATCCTGGAGACATTTTAGCTATGTCCTGCCACAAAGTGCGCACTCCGTTTACTACAGCTGTGATATTGTTGACGTAAAACAAAGGATTGGACTTAGGTTAGGCTCAATAAAGGCGATACCGATCAGTTAAAAAATGCCTTGATCGGTCCCGATACCAATATTTGAGATCGGATCAAAACATCAATAATATTCATTCCGGATGTCTGGGGTGGAAGGGTATGTTGGTGTGTGTGACTGTGTTAATAGATAGATATAACATTAAACCTTAAAACTTATTTTAATGTTTCTCTTTTTATACCAGCAAAGATGACATCCTTTCCATTATGACGAAGGTGAATCGAGACGTGAGCACCCAAATGTTACTGGGCCACAAGCAGATGCCTGAGCCTCGCTACACTCTGACTAAGAAGTTGGTCTTTACTCTGGACTGAGTCGTCCTTATCAACTTAGACAGGAAGTTGCCTCTTATAACTGTGTCTCTTTGCAGTTTTTCATTACTCTGTATGGCTGTAAGTCATGAATTTAGCAAGTGTCACATCACTGACATGATGTGAATGAATTACTGGGTGTTTGGTTATGTTCTTATGTTGTATGTACATTATATAATTATGGAAATGCCATATGGTCTTGGAAAATCAGTGACTTTGCATGCAGAAAACAGTAAGACTTTTTCTGCATATAACAGGCAGTGTTAGAATGCATACAGCCTCAGTCTAAGCCTATTCTATCTAACTCTAAATAATACATAAAACAAGTTATATTTTTAAAGATACTCTATATAAATACTATGCAAGCAATTTCTTTAAATATGTGCTTAAATAATAAAAGGGTTTTTTATGTGTTTCAAGATATTCTAATTTCATATATTTATAAAAGTTCAGTTTCTTTTACAAAATTCTCCATATTAAATACAGTTTTGTAAGGTCATTATAGTAAATAGAGTATTGTAAGCTCATTATTTTTGGTAAGAGTATAGAAAAGTAATGGTTTTGCAAAAAGGACTTAATACTATGAAATGTGTATCAGGATACAGTATTTTCTGCAGGTGTGACTGGGGCGGCAGAGAGGACGCGAGAGGCGAAGTTCCATTTTCACGTTCTTTATTATTCATGTTCTTTCCGCGTTGTGCATCGAGTCTAGTGGATGGGTCGGAGCGGAGTAGCTTCTCTGCAGTAAGCTCGCGTCGTTTGGCTACTAATGTGCAGCCCCATCCTTGCGAACCTGTGGGTGTATAAATACAGGTGCAGGTTAATGAGGTTCAGGTGTCTCCTGTCAGAAGACAGGTGATTGTGATTGAGGAAAGTGCATGACATGGTCCTGGTCCTGCAGGGCGTCTCCCCCTTTTGGGCACCGGTCTGCCGTGACAGCAGGTACATGAAGTATAGCAAATTGATTTAACCCTTCATAACAAAAGAGGGTACTATACAACCAGGATAAACCTTTTCAGAAGTGACATTATGGCTCATTTTAAAATGCAGATGAAATCTGTGTTTTGTTCTTTACCTTTTGCATTAATTCAGGCTTGAGCAGTGCCAGGATCCCAAGTGCTTGATGAATACACAGTGCGTCAGCACTTCTGCCACTACTCTCTGATCAAAATTCAAAGTTTATTTGTCACGTACATAGTCATACATTGTATAACTGGCAGTGAAATGCTCTGCCACACATACAATGTTCACCATGTAACATCAGGTTGCTATACTATAGAAGTGAGACTTGTATGGTTAATATAAACCATATTAGTATGATTCACGTCAGCTCTTTATAATGAAAATCCGAACCTAACAGTTTTGGGGTAAGGGAGCAGCTCGGAAGCCCATCTCCAAGATGCACGGCAGCGTTCCAGTGTCCTAGGTACAATGAGAAATATCTTTGTGTATCCAATGTGGGGCAATAAATAAGGTATGTAATTAACTACTATTAGTGAATTACTGTAAAATTTGCAGTTGTGTGATACTGTTGACTCCAACTGCAGGGTGTGGTACTTGTCTATCCTCCAGGTGTTATTCATTACTGTAGATCTACTTGCTATACTTGTCTATGTTATGTATTGGTAGTATAAAAGAAGAAATTGTTTTCCAGAATAGCTTTATTATTAAATTTAATGCTTGAAGTATCTAGTATCTTTTTCTCTACTCCTGTATAGAGTTAATGTAAGGGTTAACCACTCCTGCAGAGTTATTGTAATGGTTACCCACTCCTGCATAGGCTTAGTTTAAGGGCTAACCACTGCTAAGCATAGAAATAGTTGGAACAACTGTAGGAAGGACATTTTAAGAGCAGAAACACTGAGCTGGAGCATCCTTCAAACACAGAATTACACCCATTTCCTCTGTGTAACGTACTGTGCTCTTCTTAATGTCTCAAACGCAAAATATTTTCCTAAATGGTCCTTAACAGAATAATAAACATTCTAATTATATTGAGAAGTGACTATTCATTACTCTTCATTACACTTTATCCTTTTACATCATGCATATTTTTCTGTATTGTCAGTCTCCCTGGGTAACGAAGCTATAAATTGTTGTTTTAACATAAATGTTATTTGTTAAAACACTTACATTAGGGCCAAGTGCATGATGCATGCAAAATTTTGAAGACCAGAATGTGTGTAGTGTAATAGACTATATCCAGGTGTAACTGTATTTTTATGTGCTGCTATCCTGAATGTCTGAAAGGTTAGGGTTTTTGGAGATACTGTGTTCATCACACTTACAACACATGTCCCAATGGAGCCAAATGCAAGATCCACTGCAACACAGTGAAAACGATAATCCCAGACTTGTATTATGAATTTATTTGGTTTCAGTGTATGCATAAATGATGTTATCTTTCCTGAAAAGTTCACCAAGTCTGCAATTTGTGAACAGTGCACTTAACGTAGCACTCTGCCCTAGGATGCCTCCACTTCACGTGTCACGACCACTACTTCAGTCTCGGCCTTATTGGCATGTATTGATCTACACTATGAGTTATGTCATACACCATTCTTATCAAATTTGGCTTTGACTCTATTTGCAATATGTTTTCTTATTGAATGAAATAAAAATGGTTTTTAAAAATGATTTTGATGTGTTCTGGATCAGTGTGTATTCTGCATCATTGGGCGTGTGACAAAAATGGTTTTAAAACAGCTAGTTTTAGTTTTTTTAATGAACAAATTGTTCATGCCAACCTGCTGAGCCAACTTCAGCAGTCTTGTCTCCACGTAGGTGACTTCACAAGTCTCGACTGTATTGCCTACGTTGCTTTTGGTGTGGTTACAAGTCTGATTATTGACAGGCATACTGAAGCTGGCAAAAAGCACAGGTAGCTTTCTAAAATTCTACTCTACCCCAGGACTTGTGTTGCGTCCACTTCTTCAGTCTCGGCCTTATTGCCCTGTATGTTTTGTCATGTCTTCTAAGACATCACGTCACCACTGAGCACCAATTTCTCTTGCAAGTGCTTCATAAACGATCAATCTAGGACTTGCTCGTCTCTTGATTCATCTATGTAGGCAAAAGTAGCACGGCTGTGTGCATAAGATTCAGTGTTATCCTTCCTGAAAAAAAGTCTCCAAGTCTGTGATTTGTGAACAGAGGACTTAACGTAGCAAGTCTCCCTGCTGGGGAATAAAACCCTGGTATTCCGTGTGACAGGTGGAGATACTATCTACTATACTAACAAGAACTGGAGTATGCATATCAACCCCCTGGGTTGCACTCTTCCCACTTGTTTTGATGTATTCTGGCTCAGTATGACTGACAAAATGGTTTTTAAACACATTCTGGCAATGTTGATCCAGTCTTTATTTTTCTCTTTTAACAGCCTCGGTGTGATGGCTTGTGATTTGTATTTCTTTTTGAATACTTAGAAAAATTGAAACAAATTCAGAGCGTTTTGCTTAACCCTTTGTGCTAAACGTACCATTGATCTACACTATGAGTTATGTAATATACACCATTCTTATCAAATTTGGCTTTGACTCAATTTGCAATAGGTTTTCTTATTGAATGAAATAAAAATGGTTTTTAAACATATTCTGGAAATGTTGACCCACTCTTCATTTTCCTCTTTTAACAGCCTCGGTGTGATGACTTATGATCTGTATTTCTTTTTGAATACTTGGAAAAATGCAAAATAATTGAAAGCATTTTGCTTAACCCTGTGTAATACGAGTTATGTCATATGCACCATTCTTATCACATTTAGCTTTCACTCCATTTACAATACGTTTTCTTATTGTACTGTAATTTAGTGTACTGAGCCGCAGTGTCTTGTCAACATTCAGCTTAGGTCAATGCCAGAGATAATGCCCAAGATAATGTCCAAGACTGTGCTGAAGTCAAACCTCACACAATTAAACTATGCACTCCTGTTGCAGTTTTGCAAATTATCCTACTTGCTGCTAGAGTACAGTACTAAACCAGCACTGTACTCTGAACTGTTCTGGCTGCTACCAGTGACTGCTATGTTCAGGGTAGCATGTCACTGATTGCTATGCACAAATCGCTTTACATATTCCTGCACTGTCTACTCATTTTGTATTTTGTATTTGTCCTGTCCTGTATTTATTATTGTTTATTTAATGTTTATTTAATGACATTTTGCACTATATTGGACTGTTTGCACTTGTGTAGCATGTTGTCTGTTGCACTGTGGTTTTTATGTTGCACCATGGTCCTGGAGGAACATTATCTCATTTTTGTTGTGTACTTGTATATAGCTGAAATGACAATAAAACCTCTTGAACTTGAACTTGAACTTGAGATGAACTCGTCCCATTGGTTTGATGTGTTCTGGATCAGTGTGTATTCTGCATCATTGGGTGTGCGACAAAATGGTTTTAAAACAGCTAGTTTTAGTTTTTAGTTAGTTTCAGTCTTGTCTCCACATAGGTGACTTCACAAGTCTCGACTGTATTGCCTATGTTGCTTTTGGTGTGGTTATCAGTCTGATTATTGACAGACATACTGAAGCTGGCAAAAGGAACAGGCAGCCTTCTAAAAATTCCACTCTGTCCCAGGACTTGCGTTGTGTCCACCTCTTCAGTCTCAGCCTTGTTGGCATGTATGTTTTGTCACATCTTCTAAGATATCACGTCGCCACTGAGCACCAATTTCTCCCACAGGTGCTTCATAAACAATTAATATAGGACTGGCTCGTCTCCTGATTCATCTATGTAGACAAAAGTAGCATGGATATGCACATAAGATTCAATGTTATCCTTCCTAAAAAAAGAAGGTCACCAAGTCTGCGATTTGTCAACAGAGGACTTAACGTAGGAAGTCTCCCCGTCGGGGAACCGAATCCCAGTCTTTCATGTGACAGGTGGCAATATTATCCACTATACTAATGAGGACAGGAGCATGTGTATCCACCCCCTGGGTTGCACTCTTCATACTGGTTTTGATGTTTTCTGGCTCAGTGTGACTGACAAAAAGGTTTTTAAACACATTCTGGCAATGTTGACTCACTCTTCATTATCCTGTTTTAACAGTGATCGCTTATGATTTGTATTTCTTTTCGAATACCTGGAAAGTGCGGAACTGTTTCCTCAAACAGATAACTGCCTCCCAGAGCCCCCAAGACTGCCCCAAGCTTGCCATTTGTTAACACTGCAGGGTTTCCTGGCAGCTTAGTCCCTGGGGAGAGGCATGCTCCAGCATATCTGGAGCCAGGTCATAAAAGACTGAGAAGGCCCAAAAAGCACTACTACAGCCTCCCAGTGCCTCAAGAGGCTGTGCACCAACCAACCGTTGCCAAGTGGTTGACACCAAGGGCCGAAGAGGTAGGTCCCGTGCAATACGTCACCTCTAGGCCCAAGTCAGCGTATAGCTTTCCTACAATTCCATTGGAATTTTTCAGAAAGATACCAAGCTTCTACTGCTTTGAACCCGTTGGGGGTGTACAGTGATAGCAGACTGCCTCTCTGCCTTCCACAAGGCCTGAGAACAGCCAGGCTTCTACCAACAGTACTCCCCCCACCTAGTTCATTGATATCAATGGGCGAGCTTGGCCTTTTCTATCCATACATTTTTTGTTCACCGTGACCCCCTTCTCTATTTTCAAAGGTGAATTAGTATTGTAGGGGAGAACGAGAGCTTTCTAACGCAAAAAACAAATAAACGTGTTTCTATGTGCTACTGTTCCTGAGATATTACTTTTCAAAGTTTGAATAAACCTTATGCAAATTACGTAGGCGAAAAGTGCAAATATAATAGGTGTTTAACCAACGAAACATCCTAAAATGCACTTAGGTCTCTAAAACTTAATTTACTTCTTTTTGGTAGGGGGTCACTATCCAATTGTAGTATAAACTAAGAATATTTTTCCTCGATTAGGGCTCAAGAGGCCCTCACATTCTTAGGTTTTGTAAATCTTCAATGTGAAAGGCCAGTGCTATTGTTTCCATTGAATACTGTTTTTCAGGTTTCCCTGAATAAGACAATCACTAGTGCCAGACTTGGGCTGCAGTGTGGGCATGAGACTCAGGTATGTGCTCAGCCCTGCATGGGCCTTTTTTTTTTCTTTTCTCCACTATAAGGGGTATGGCAGGTGTGTCTCTCTCCATGTGCCTGTGGTTGGCTTAACAGGAGGATTAGAAGAGAATTGTGTTTTAGGGGATCATGTCATTGTGTTTAGGGGTTTGGGTCAAGGGTTAGGGTTAGGGTTAGTTAAGTTTAGGGTTAGGTTAGAGTTAAAGTTAGTTAAGGTTAGGTTTTGTGAATTTACAATGGCAACACTCTGCACAGTTGATGTGGACAAGTAAGAAGCCAAGGGTAAGGCATTGGCCGGCGCTTGTGAAGCACTGCTGTTGTTTCCATTGATTACTATTTTTCAGGTTTCCCTGAATAAGACAGTCACTAGTGTTATTGAGGACCAGCCTTAGGCTGCAGTGTGGGCATGGGACTCAAGCATGTGCTCTCACCTGTATGGGCCTTTTATTTTACTCCCCCATTATAAGGGGTTTGGCAGGTGTGTTTCTCTCCATGTGCCTGTGGTTGGTTTAATGGGAGTTAGAGAATTGTGTTTTAGGGGATCACATCATTATGCTTAGGGGTTTGCTTCAAGGGGTCATTTTAGTGTAGGAGGAATTGGGGTTAGGGTTAGGTTTTGTATAACCTAACCCTTTTGTGTATATATATATATATATATATATATATATATATATATATATATATATATATATATATGCATGAAGCTGATCAGGCATTCAAACAGTTAAAGGAGGCTTTTACCACCACCCCTTTACTACAGACACCCAATTCCTCCATCCCGTTTGTAGTTGAAGTAGATGCTTTGAACATAGCTGTTGGGGTGGTATTGTCACAATGGAATGGGGTATCCAAGATGCGCCCCATAGCATATTTTTCCCACAAACTGACCCCGGTGGAGCATAACTATGGGATAGGGGAACGAGAGCTATTGGCTATGAAGCTGGCATTAGAGGAGTGGAGACACTGAATCGAGGGAGCTAATCATCCATTCTAGTGATCACTGACCACAAAAATACATGCACATGCACACAGCCAAATGGACAGCACTCTGGTCATTATTCTTTTTTCGATTTCACTTCAAGATTATGTTCCAGGGTCCCGCAACATGAAAGCAGATACCCTGTCCTGCATCCACCTATGGGAGACAGACTGACCCAGAGACCATTCTTCCTTCATGGGTACATCTGGCTTCGATCCAATGGGAGATTTGCAACCTGTTTGCAATGTTTAAAACACAGTTACTTGCAACCGTGTTCTTTTGCTTCTACTCTTTATGTCATGGATAGTCCCTCCCAGCTTCCATGTTCCATGGTTTCCCTGTCTTGTGTGTTTTAGTTCCATTCTGTAGTTTCATTTTCTTTGCCCCTCGTTTGGTTTTCCACACCTGTTCCTCATTTCTAGTCTTGATTAAGTTCATGTATTTAAACCGTCTTGTGCCCTTTGTCTTGGATGTTCACTGAATTTTTGAATGACTGAATGCCTGTATCTGTATGTATGTAAGTTTGTACTCCATGCCTTTGTGTTTATCCTAGCCTTTGTGTTTCATAGCCTCCGAGTTTTTCCTAGTCTATGTTACAGCTTGCTACCCCCATTTGCCTTCATGTGCTTTTGTTTCTTTGTTGTCAATCTCTGTGCTGGCTCCATGACCCTGGACTACTCTGACAACTACGACTCTGGATTTGCCCCTAATAAATCTCGCTCTTCTACACACATGCATCCTCCTCCTTACTGCTCACCATTACCCTTTGAAACAGCATTTTCTATCTTTCTAGGCTCCTTAAATACTGGTTTCATGTAAACATTGTGTTTCTATCTAAGATGTAATAAGGCAGCATTGTCTAAGACGTATTTCATGTGAAAACATTGTTTCCAAGTGAAAATAAGCTGTTTGCATCATGTATGTACATCCTATGCAACTATGTTCTATTGCTTCTACACATTTCAAGCATTCTAAACACATACAACACTGTTTCATTGCAAAACAGTGTTTCCAACTAACGTAAAAAATAATAAGGGAGAAACACTTTGATAAGGGAATGATGAGGGAAATACAGTTTCAGATATTTCAATTAAAATCTTTTTTTTTGCACTGAAACTTAAGTGTTTCTAAATCCTGAAAATGCTGTTTAATCATATCTAGAAGCAAAAGAATTGAGGTTGCGTGTAACTATATTGTACACATTGCAAATTTGATTAATCAGCTTATTTCCACTTGGTAATGCTGTTTTCACATGAAATAAGTCTTAGAAAGTGTTCCCTTATCATTCTTTACATGCTGGCTGGAAACACTTGGTTTTACACTGAAGCTATGTTTTAAGCATTTAGAATGCCTGAAAATGCTGTTTTTGTACGTTATGGATATAATAATTTTTGTACTGTTTGTCATTACCTTTCAACTCTAGAACAAGGTGGTGTTTTTCTTCCTATGCTTGGAAATTTCAGACTGTGGTCACATATATCTTGGGTGCACATGATATCTCTAGTTTACTCTAGTCTGGAGTATTTTTGCTGATTTTGTTTGAAGAAAAATACAGACATACAGGTGAATGAGGTTAGTTCAGGTATGTTCAATTATAGAAGTGAAGATGCTCATGAAGCTCATCTTAAATTTGCAGAGATAAATGGTACCAGCTATTGTGGTGTGGAAAACCATGCACTTTTTGTAAGAGTCTTAAACATTTTAATGTACTCTCTGGACACCCCCAAGATGTCATGCATGACCTTTGTAAAGGTATTGTGTCGATATAGCTTGCAGAGTGCTTGGATTTGATTATAGTTAAGACATATGAAACATTTCACAGTCTTAATGAGTCTATACTGCATTTCTTCTACAATGGGGCACATAAGCGGCATATACTGCCAAGTTCATTTGCAAGCCGGAAAACAGTTGTTTGTAATGCTCATGAAAACTGGAGTTTGTTGAGGCTGCTTCCAATTTTAATAGGACACATGATACCAGAGGATGAGCCTGCATGGTAAGTGCTTTGTACCTGAAGGATGTTGTTCAGCTTTTGTTTGCTCCAGTACACACCAAGGAATATGTAGTTTACCTTGAGAGCAAGATCTCTGAACACAGTCAGAAGTACTTGAAACTTTTCCCTTGTGTGATGCTGCTTCCAAATCACCATTATTTGGAACATGCACTCAGAAGCAAAGATTTTTTTTAAAAAAGGTTGCACAACATACAAATTGCTTCAGAAACTTTCCTCGTTTGCTTGCAGTGAAGCAACAGCTCATGATTTCTTATGCTTTTGTAAAGAGCCTCTAATCTGATGAAATCTGCACTAGATGTTTCCAATGTCTCAGTGGTTCCACTAGATGTTTTAAGAGCAGAAATAGCTCAGGTTATTAAAAGGACATAGTTGAAGTTTATTTTACTAAAACTGTCTCCAGCAAGGGTTTGACATTCAGAAAAGGTATGATCCTTGTTCATGGATCTACTGGTGGCTTCCCTTACTTTAGAGAAATAGTTCAGATATGTATTGTTCAGATATGTATTAGTCAATAAATGTTTATTGGATGAGTATATGGTTGGTCCTTTTCATATGGTGACTTTGAAAAGTCATGTGCATGCATGGATGAATTCAAAATATTAAGATTACTTGAAAGTGTAGGAATTACTCTATGCTGTATTGTTTGAAGTTTGGGGGGGGGGGGAAGGAAAACCTGCAAAAATATAATTTTCCCCTCTCTTCACAGGTTTATCAACATAGCAACATGAAATAGCAATCAGACTAAAAGTCAACCTAGGAGCAAACAGCTGTCAACAGGTAGTTCTTCAGGATGGTATGCCATGTTCTCGCAGTGATTTTTAGGCTAAAGTTCAGACACATTGTGTTTTGCACTGTGCCACTGTGGTAGCCCTCATCTCCCATATTTGGGAGCTTCTCACAGCAGAAACATCTCACAAGGTCTCTCCCTCACTCTCCTCTTGTAATACAGTCACATTGCTGTTATCAGTCACATTGTTGCATGTCAAAAACCCAAATCCAATACACAGTAGACAAATCAGGAAAAGACCACTCAGTATGAACAGTAGTAACTGGTGGCAAATATTTTTGCAACACAAGAAAGGTCTATGCAGGTTTAAATACATTTGACTCTGTGAACCAGGTGAAATCAATACTCTGGTAATGAGGATCTGACAGAGCGGTTATGATTGGTTAAGTCAATAGCCAGGTGAACGAACAGCATGCTGGGTGTTGTAGTGCTAGGTGCTCAGGCGGTATGACAGTTTGTGTTTGTAATAATTTGTATTTGTTTATATACCAATACACCAAATAAAGAGACCATTTGTGCTTCCATTTGTTTTATTGCTATTTACTTGTTCCGTTATCAAATCAAAAATCTAAATTTATTTATATAGTGCTTTTTCGAACAGATGTTGTCACAAAGCAGCTTTACAATTGCCCAAGTCCAAGCTCCCAGTGCAGTGAACAAGCCAAAGGTGACAGTGGCAAGGAAAAACTCAAGTGCATGAGGAAGAAACCTTGAGAGGAACCAAGATTTGTCTGGCCGACAACAGTTAAAACAATAATAACAATTTTAATAGAAAAATAAATTAAAAATGAAAAATAAGCATTGAATGTCTAGTCCAACTTTCTAGAGGTCCTAGTCTTGTACCAATGGTATGCATATGTCCGAGACCCATCCCGCAAGAGAACGTCCATTAAGGGCAACGGAGAAGAAGTTGGCTAGAGTGGAGGTGTGGTGGGCTATAGGAGGGCACATCAGGGGTGGTTGGAGTAGCCATGGCAGCTGAGACAGGTAGAGGCTCAGTAACATCATGACATCCTGCAAGAGAATGTGAATAAGGGCAACAGAGAGTAGTTGGCTGGGGTGGAGGTGTGGTGGGCTACAGCAGGGGATATTAGGGGGTGGTAGAAGTAGCTATGGAAACTGAGACAGGTTGAGGCTCAGTAACATCATGACGTCAGGGGTAGGTGTACCTTGGCAGAAAGAAAGAATAGATTATTGGGCATGTCCAGGTATGAAGCTGTGTAAATTAGGGAACTATAATGTGCAAAGATGGACTCCAGCAGATCTAGCTATGGCAGTACAGTGAAAAGAATAACGCCAGAAGGAAACACAGGCATGAGAGCACCCTGGAACATCAACACTCTGCCTCTCTCAGTCACTAAACTTGAGCGACAAAGAGAGGCGAAGTGACGGCATCATAACATCCCAGTTTACCAAAACTCTCAATGCCCATGGACCCCCAGATCTACACCTTTACCTAAGATGGAAAGCACTTAATAAAATGCCTGACTTTACAGATAGATTTTCAGTCTAACCTTAAATATACAGACTGTGTCTGCATCTCAAACATTTATTCCATAGTGTGGGAGCTTTATAGGAATAGACCTGCCCCTGTGGTAGATTTTCTTATACTTGGTACTAGTAAAGAACCTGCACCTTTTGATCTAAGCACACATGGTGGATTGTATTGCACTAAGAGTTCTGTAAAGTAGTGTGGGGCAAGACCAATTAGTGCTTTATAGGTTATTAGAAGTATTTTATAATCAATATTAAATTTTTACTTGAAGCCACTGTAAAGTAGCCAAGATAGGAGTCATATAATAAAATGTTCTAGTTCTAGTAAGAACTCTGGCTGCTGTATTTTGAATTAGCTGGAGCTTGTTTAGGCACTTAGTGGTACAGCCAGATGGTTAGGCATTACAGTAGTCCAATCTTGAAGTAATAAATTCATAGACTAGCTTTTCTGCATCATGAGAGGAGAGCATGTTCCTAATCTTTGAAATGTTCCTAAGGTGGAAAAAGGTGGTCTACATGAGCTTTGAATGTTGTGATCTATAGTGTTAAATGTGGCACTCAGACCAAGCAATATAAGCAATGAGACATAACCTTGGTCAGAAGCCAACAACAGGTCATTAACTACTTTAATTAGAGCTGGAAGACATCCCGAATCTAACGTTAAGTAAACCCAGCTTTAGATAAAAGGTGCATACAGTGTTCTGTGAATCAGTTACTTTAATACTAATTAGGTTATTAAGACATTTTTGTTTTCTGTATTTCTGCTTATCTCAGGGAACAGACACAGTGTCAATATGATGAACCTCAGGAGACGTCTCGTAGTGACCAGCAGATGATTGGTTTAGCCTCTTTGACTGCTGCCTGGCCTCCGCTCTGGATTGTTATAGGTTAACTAGATCTGTCATAAAACTTTGGCTTATGTTACAGGAAAGGAGAGCAGCATCCTCCCTGGTAGGATGGATACCATCCTACCCTAAAAGACCAAGCTTGCCCTCAAATGTGTTCCAATTATCTACAAACCCCACACTGCTTTGTGAGCACCCCTTGGACATCCACTAGATCAGCGAAGATAACCAACTGTATTATATCGCCACGCCACATTGGGATGGGACCAGAGCATACTACAGCATCGGACATTACCTTCACTAATTGACACACCTCTTCAGTATTATTTTTAGTAATCTCTGACTGACGAAGGCATATATCTACGTGAATAACTATCTTAGAGAACCTATGCTTACCTAAAACCTCAAGATTATCTGCAATGTCTGGCGCCCTGGCCCCTGGTATACAACTAACTTCTGCTGCTGAAGTCTCTAAAGGCCTAGCTAATTTCACATGTTGCAAAATAGTCCCCAATAACCAGAGCTCCTTCAACAGGCTTCCCATGGGTGAGAAAAAACTTTATAAACCGCTAGAGAGCAATAAGGGCAGGATACTGATTAAGAAAATTTAAACAATGAATGCTTGTAATTTGTAATTCCATAGAACTTGTAAGTCCATAGAAGCATGGGCAAACACAAGTGGCTTTCTTGCCATGCTCACTGCTATCTTAGAGGGAGTGACATGAGAACAGCTGAATGAGACTTGGCCATACCTTAAAATAATAGTAACCTTACTTGTGTAACCTGAAATAATGTATAATATCGCAACTTAAATACATTCCTCAATTATGAAGTCAGTCGTACAAAAGTAAAATGATACAACTTTATATACACTACATAATTGCAGTTACATTGCTTTTCGTTTAATAAAAGTGTATTATTTTTAATAAAACATCCTTAGCATGATAACACTGAAATTAAAAGAGAATATATCCTCAGAGCTCTGTACATCTACATAAATGAAGGGCTAGATGATCTCATTCGGAACCATATGTGGTATACTCAGTCATAGTTGCAAGTTGCTTTAGATAAAACTGTCAGTTAAATGCTGTAAAGATAATTCTGAAGGGTAAACATACAAAAGCAGCCCATGTGTTTAATTTATTACCTTGAATAATATTTACATTTGTAAATTTTTCTGTTTGCAATGAAATAAAATTGAATCATTTTACTTGCTAAAACATGAGGCAGGCCACAGAAGGATTTGTAGGATTTAAATATTATTCAAGTCTGTGTTAATATTCAGGACAATGGTGACAAATTTTAAACCAAGCTCGAAACGTAAGGCATTTCCCAGCTTTTATGAGCAAAGCTCTTATACATATACAGCATACACACTCTCTACTATACACATATACTCAATAATTTTATGCATATATTTGCATAATTATGATTCAATGTTACAGAATAAAGTGTTAGGTTGTTGTTACTGTTGCTGTTGCTGTGCACTGAAACAAAATATCTAACCCACACAAGTAAGGTCTGAGAGAAATATCCATTAAAAATAGAGGATGAATTGATATTTATGTCCAACTCAGTGCCAGTGCCAACTGTTCCAGAGAAAGGACTCTAGAATGTGCACAAACATATTCTGCACACTACTCAAGTTTAAGGTTTTGCAGGCTGTTGAGTTAGCTGTTTTACATATGATGTAGTTAGTTCTGGTGGATCCTGCAGTCTCTGGTGAAATTGGGGGAGGGCAGAGAGCTCATGTTCTAACACTATTTCTTGTTGTTGAGAAAGCAGTTTGACAGAGACTTCTGAGATACCAAGGGATTTGCTGTTTAACACAATGGTGTCGGTTTGGTTCAGAGTAGTTAAGAAAATAAAGATCTGACCATTGAAGCTTTTTGTTTGTAGATTAGAGTAGATCTGGCTTATGTAGTGGTCTGGTTGGAGAGTGGTTGAGAGTCGAGACTGCTTCCATGGAAATGGCTCATTTAACAAATCTGCTGAGAAATGAAGAGCCTCTTTTAAACCCTGCCCTTGGAAAAAAAGCTAAAGGAAGAATTGCAGATAGCCCAGCATAACAAGTTTGTAGACAACACATAAATTACATAGATGAAATTAAAAACATAGTTCACTAACAGTAGCTCCACTTCAATACATTTTACCTCACCTCCACATACAAACACACAGACATCCAACATTCATGATATGCATGCTGTACATGCAATTCTCTCTGAACACCTGAGAAAAATGGGTTGTTCCAGACATTGTTCAGAAGAACAGCGTACTTTGATAACTCTAGGTCTTTTAACATATGGTAGACACACTCTAGAAAAGATGACCTTGTAACAACTCATTCAGTATATGAACTGTCATCAGCTTGTGTCCTTATATATGCAAATAAAAAGTGACAAAAAATGAAAATAAAAAAAATTACATAAAATTGAATGTACAAAAGTTCACAAATAAGAAATTACCTTGGTCGGCAATTCTCTCCACAGATTTGAGAAACTCGTGAACGTCGGACACTATGGAAATAACAGAACAGAATTATAGACCATGAGCAGAAAAGACCACCATGATGGTATCCTTTATACCAAAACCGCATTGATGTTACGTCATGTATTAGTTAATTTAAGCAAATAGATTCACCGACTTCGAAGTTAAAGCCTTTTCTATTTAGCTAGCCATGAGAATAGGAATAGCCGTCAATCAAAAGAGTTTTAGTCGATCAAAAATGTTTCACGTACTCTATGGCACAGCGATCATATTACATATTGACCAATAATCATCAGATTAAAGACATTGACAATATCCTTTCCTAGATAGCTCGCAAAAGAATAGTTACGATAACTTGTACATAATACGTAGTGATTGTTTGTTAAAATGTATGTTTTATCTAGACCTGAAATTAATTACGACGCTAAGCCCCACCGAGTTATATCATACAACGCACGATAAAGTATTTTAACAATTAGCTAAATAAATAGCTAAATACACGTCAGACTTTTTAGTAACTTATACTAACATAAGGTATAGCATGAATTAGTTAAGCATTACTGAATTGCTTACCTGTTGATTAAAAAAAAGGATAACGGTTTATCCATGTCCGTGTTCGTTCGGAGATCTTGACAAAGTTTTCAGATGTATAGCTTACAATTACGGCTGTGAACTAAAGGAGTGAAGTACTGAAAACACAGCTTTAAAAAAAGGTCTGTGGGGAAAGAAATGGTTTTCGGATAAAAGTTGTAAATTACGTCCCTCCCCAACACCTCTCTCAGTTTTGGAATGCATTGAAAGTGGTAAGGGTACAACGTGTTATAATGGACAAAAACCTTGTGTGATAAAACTTGAGTAATCACATTGGTTAGAGATCAGAGAAAAAATAATTGAAAACTTTGTGATGTTTTCTCAAAAGTTTCCTTATTGCCCTGTTTGAGTACATCTCGCAAATAAGATGTGAAGAGGTGTCAGGGAGAGGTGTGTGTGTGTGTGTGTGTGCGTGTGTGTG
This sequence comes from Electrophorus electricus, assembly GCF_041902795.1. Lineage (NCBI taxonomy): Eukaryota > Metazoa > Chordata > Actinopteri > Gymnotiformes > Gymnotidae > Electrophorus > Electrophorus electricus. The sequence goes on along the minus strand of NC_137499.1, from coordinate 10,281,819 downwards.
TGCGTGTGTGCGTGCGTGCGTGCGTGCGTGCGTGCGTGCGTGCGTGCGTGCGTGCGTGCGAGCGAGCAAGAGAATGACCTCTGACTGCAGTGTGTGTCAGAGAGGACACTGAACAGACAGAGAAAGTGGAGAAAAACTGGTGTAGTAGGAGACTAAAACTTTAATTTTCTTTAATCACATTATTTCACTATTAAAGAATTAATTCGATGATTCCTACTCATACACCACGGGTACAACTAAACTTAAATGAGCGGGTAAGAGGGTCTGGTTTTGTGGGAGGTGTTGCACGCTGCACAGGATTGGTCAGACCAGGTGGTTCGGTAGAAAAAAAAAGGCGGCAAAATTTGAACTGTCTGGCCTAGTATATTTCTGACCCTGGGAGGAGTTTGGTTTTTGGGGAACGGACACCCTCAGAAAGTGTATTCCTGTATGGTTAGGGGGAAGGACTTGGGAGGCTGTGTGACTTCTTAGAGAATCAGCCAATGGGAGGGAGTGGGATGGGTGAGTGAGTGGGTGAATGAGAGAGAGACAGAGACACAACCGAGACCCATATGCATGCTTGAGTATCAGTACATGACTTGCAGCAGAGCAGAGTGGACATTAAAGACTGGGTAGTATGTATTCATTTAAGACTCATAACTTTTATTTACTTTAATCACTTGATTATTTCTCAATTAAATATATATATATATATATATATATATATATATATATATATATATATATATATATATATATATTTTAAAGTCAATAAAACTATTTGGAGGATCCCTCATTGTGTTTTAATTTATTTTCATATAATATTGTCACATCATATCATATATCATATAATATAATAATAATAAAATATAATATATACATATATAATAAATATGTGGGAGTGGGCTCAGGGTGGTGGTGGGGGATGATTGACAGCTGTCAAATCAATCAAATCAAGCAATAAATCATTTTGATGGTTAGTATATACTATCTCTCTTATGGACTTCACTGCAGATATTGGGAGGTACTTTAGTGTCACCAGGTGGGAAAGGGGGAGGTAGTTTAGCTTTTCATGACTTTTCTATTGCAGTAGGCCTCGTGTTGTAAGGAGCTGATGGCTAATTCAGGCACCCAAATTGTTTGTTTCCTTCTGTAATTGGCCATCTTATTCTTCAATCTGGATAACCGACCATTATACCCAGACAACTATCCAGGCTCCCTCAGATATGGACACTTTTCAGTTAGTGCTTGCACAACTGTACATATCTGCTTGTTGCTGGGGTTTGCACAATACAAATACATTTTTGACTAGTGCACAAGAAATTGAGATCTCACAATGTGATCACTCAAAAAAATCCCATTTTAAAGGATCTCTTCATTTCCTGTCCGCAGAGTCAGCTCTGTCATATTGAAATTCAGGAATGTCAAATTGAGCAGGCCCATGTTTTGACTGCAATCATTGAGTCTTCAAGAGGAACAGCAACACTGTAATCTGATGATCCATACTGAACAGGTGAGTCATCTGATGAGTTGTGCAATGTGAACAGTACAGCAATCTGATGACTTTCAAAGTCATGGTGTGTCCGTGCAAGCAGTTTTGTAGCAGAGCACAGTGAATCTGAGAGAGAGCAGAATAAATATCAGTGAGCAAATGTATATTTTGCATGCAAGCAAAGGAAATCCGTGTGCTTCTAGAATTGTGCACTCGCATTAAAAAAAAATGCTCTCAACTATTGGCGGGGTAATAACGTCATAACTGTCTGCTCTGCTGAGCTGCACAATGCATCTGGCAATTTTATATGACTCAAACAGCCATTCAGAAATAAGTAAATAAATAACTTTACAATGCCCACCCCAGGTCCCCCCCTAGCGCCAGCCCTGATGACTAGTAATAACAAGATGCACACTACTTAAAAAAAACATGCCCAAGCACGTTCTGCGTTGTGTAATTTATACATACACTACAACTGTCTAATGGTTTTTCGTATGTCACCCAGTTTACCATACATGTAGTTTATGGCATATATGGCAAAACGCTAAGTTAGAAGTATTTAAAACTTCATGGAAAAACAGCCTTACTGAATATAAAAATAACCATCATAGCAGCAAAATCACTCCAATAAAACAAATAATAACAACCTAAGATTCCTATTTAATACATTATCATGACTAACTAGGAATCACACTGATATTGAATCCCTAATTCTGCAGCAGTACTAGATCTATATTTTGTCAGTGACAATTTATTAAGGGAAAAAATTAATTTCACTACTTCAGACAATCTGTAAATTCATTTTGGCAGCTGCCTGTTTCGCTCAGATAAGCATTTAGAATGGCTTTCCCCAATGTGTCTTGAGGACCTAATTTGTTTGATATTCTTCAAAATCCTCCTCATGTATACTTGATCCAGTACCATGTTGTTTACTCAATGAGTGACTGTCCATTAGTAGAGAAACTTTGGTTACCCTAATTACTTGAACCTGCCCTTTATTGCCAGGGCTCCCAGTTAAATTTTGAATCGACTTTAAAATACTCTTGCAAAAAAGTGCTAAATGGTCCACAGTATATGGGTGAACTCTCTATAGTATAATCCACCTTGCCTGCTGTGTTCTCAAAATGCAGGGTTTCTCTTAGTTCCAAAAATTAGTAAGATTATATCTGGGAGAAATTCCTCTATAAGAGCCCTGTTAGGGAACAGCCTTCCATCTTTAATCTGGGATTCAGACACACTCTCAATGCGTACATCCAGATTAAAGACTTGCTTACTCAAAGACTTACTCAAGATTTTGGTCATCTTTCTGCATACAAATGTGCTAAGCATGGGCCCCCAGTCATAGTTTTCTGGTAACCTGAGGTGTTGATGCTGTCATGCAGTTATTTAATGCATTCACTCCAGTATGTGAGGATTATCGTGTTAATTCGCAACAAAGACCAGATGCAAATTCAAGAACAAGATATGAAAGAACTGAGAAGAAAGAGGGCCAAGGTGTTAATGATAGGAATGATAGGTCTGTGAAATCAGGGCAGGTACTTCTTTCCATGGCATTTCCTTCCTGTTAATACAAAATTATGATGAATGTTGATTGGACTGACATACATAATGCATGAATTCTGATCTGTCTGTTCTTACATTTAGTGCAATGTATTGGATATGTATCAGATTTCATTGCCACATATGGAGTTTTCCTGAATAGGAACTGAAAATGTCTTTTGTGTGTGTTCACACTGCCACCCATATGACACAGCTTGAACATATTTACACTTAAGAATTGTGTTATTCTTAGACTATAGCTAGTTGTACAAGTTTTTCAAGGAGACTACAAAGCACTCAGTTGGAAGAAGGATTTTAATGTTGTAAAAGTAAATCTTTAGTAATGCAACCCACCTTTGTTTCAGTTAATAGCAAAGTAGGTTGCTATCTTCAATTAACCAGGTAGAGTCAGAAATCTTGTAAGCTATTATTTTGAGTGGAGAAAGAACTGAATACTAGCATCTTAGCTGTCTATGTTATTGATAGTCGTAACCCACCTCCCCTGTTTCACTTGTTTAGAAGCAGTCTCCTTTGTTCACTTTTATGTTGACGTCAAACAACTTTTTTGGCGCCTTTATGCCGCAAATTACTATTGGTCACAGCTGTCACATGATATGTCACGCTGCTCTTAGTTTTCGCGCCATGCTGAAGCCCCGCCTTCTTAGGCAAAGACGCGCGTTTTCATTGGTTTGGATTCTAGCTAGACTCGCGCCAGTTTTCGCAGTTTCTCTGGTTTGTAGTCAGCACGTTACTATTCGCCACACAAGAAATACGAGGTTTTCAAATACTTTGGAAAAGTAATTTGCAACTTATGCCCCGGGTTTCTGAACCTTGATTCTTTCTCCGAAAATGGCACCAAAGGATTATGTGGCGGAGAAGGGTAAGTGATCTGAATTATTTAATTTCTTAGTCTAGCTAGCTAGCAATCCCTATAAACGAAAACTTGGAAGACTGCTGTACTTGGTTAGCTATCCTAGATAACTTATAGGTTAGCCATTTATCTATTTGCTAGCTAACCTAGCCGTTTCATTGTAAGTGTGAGGTTACAAAAGTTAGCTGGTTCTGTGTAGTGTTAATGGTTAATTAGCTAGCTAACTATCTTGGTAATGATTTGCAAACTTCACCGTGGCCTGGGGCACATGAGCAAGGTAACGCTAAACATGCTAGCTAGCTAACTATCTAGCTATCTATCCGTTGGGTAAGTTAGCTAGCTAGCTTTGCTAGTCTGTTATCGTACATAAACTATGATAGCCATGCTAGCTAGTTGAACAAGCACATATTGCGAAGCTGTATGCATAGTGCGCCGAGTTAGGTTAACATGGCTAACCTGGGATAGCCAACCTGACTTCTTACCAGAATTTCTTGCTAGCTGCTTCGGCAGATTCGAATAGATACACAATTAAAATGTTGGATGGCACTTCAGTGTTTTTGTCTCCTTAAACTAATCGGCAGATGATGGATTCTGTTCCATCTTCAAACGCTCGTCAAAACCTCATACTTTAAAGTTTCGTGTTCAAGCTACATTGTTCTGAGGTGATAACTGTAGCTGCACGAGTCTGAATACCCGGATGAAGCCATTAAACAAAGAGTGCGTGGCGCGCGCGAGGCTTTGCTCGTAGACAACATTTTATCTGCTTAAAGTGGGTGTGCACTTAAGGGGTAGGTAATCGTCATACGTGTGATATTTGCTAGATGGTTAATCAAGCATATACTTGGATACTAATAATATTTAAAATCGTTATCTCACGTATCTAATGTTAGCGTTGCAACTTTCTGTGGCTAGCCAGGTTAGCTTGGCTTGCTAAGTTAAGATACGTGTGTGCGCTTTATGAACTGCGTATCGGGGGCAATTTTAACAGACGAACATCAACAAAACCGACCAGTTTCGTCATTGTGTTAAAATCGTTATGGATGTCCATCATAGTCGCACATGGCAAACTCAAAGATGACAGAGGTTGCGAGTGACTATAAAATAGACTGGCTAGCTAGTAAGCTAACCTAACTAGGTTTCGCTAATGAGCCCACTGTTCGCATGGAGATGTTTTCCTGTATTTTAGTTCACACTGGGAGTCCGATTTGGTAAAATGGCATCACACAGATTTACCTGTGGGTCGAAGTATCGTTTATTCTCGTGGATTTAGGAACATGTTGTTCCCAAGTCCAACCAGAATTTAGTCACCATAAGAGAAGCTGGTATATGAACAGCATAGAGAAGTATGCTAGCTAGATGAGGCATGATGTGACGCGGTTTGTTCAGAGATGTCTGCGTAGTCGCGGCTCGGCAGCTGTGATCCGATACAGTTGGCTCTGGTTAATTTCATTACCCTGAACGCACACTGTATTTGCATTGTCGTGGTGCATTTTAATTAGAGTATGATTCTAAGCCTTTTTGTGACGCTCGCAAGGTACTATTTAAACAGTACATATAGCGGAAGTGAACAGGACTACTAAGCCATGTGCTTCTTTGTTTACAAAAACAGCGTCGAGCGCGCGAAGTTCTGCTGGTCTGTGCTATTTAAAACTCGACTACACGGAGATATAAACCTTTAGAACGGACGATCATTCCTCATTGGGACACGACCCTTCGATACAAATGTTGGTTTGTATATAAAACATAAATGGGGCTTATTTTTCGTTTGGTGAAAAGGGAGGTGGGGGAGGTGCGAGTTGTAGGATGCCCAAGTCGATAAATATGTGCTTTTATACGGATAACTAAACGTATTGGACATGTGCACATATTTTTGTCCAGTGAAACGTAAGAGCTTTAACTGCACCGTAACGGGTGTGGTTAAGCGTTGCCGTACGGTAAACATCGTTATAGCGTGTCTTGCTCTTAACAAAGAGATCAGATGCCACCGAAATTTCATGTCCAAATAAACACACACATGCGTCCCAGTGGACATAGGTTTTTAAATGCACACAGACTAATTTGTTTTTGTAACACATTCTTTGGTTCATTTCTATTAGAGTTTGTGGTTTAAATCTTATTCAGAAATGTATTCTAGTCTTTGCCTTAACAAATGTAGTTGTTGATTCAAAAACCAGATGTGGTGTAGGTTTTTGTTGTTTTTGGTTTTTGGAGGGGTGGGGGTGTGCTGACATCACTCTGACTTGATGCACTTTGTTGGTGTTTCCTCTGATTGGGGGAGGGGTTCATCACATGACCTGTGTTTGTCATGAGCTTGTGTCTAATTTGCATGAGCTTGTGTCTAATTTGCTTGTGCAGCATTATATCCCAACAGAGGAAATTAAAACTAAGATTTGTTTCATGTTTAATCTTTATTTACAGAAACTTGACTTTGTGCATTTTTTTTCTCTCCTCCTGTTATTTCTCCTATAATTGTGCTGTTGAATATGTGCACATGGGTGCATAGAAAAGTGTAAGCAGTTCTTGCAAGAATTCTACAATGAAGACAGTGCTGGGAAAAAAGTATTTAAATATGGAGCTCAACTGGTGAGTGAATACTGACTTTCCTCTCACTCTGTCCTTCCAGGAAAAACATTTTTGAATGAAGGTATGTTTTCTCTGTAAGAGTGTATACCTAGAGCTGACTGGTATTGCTTCTGGTGTGTGTAGGTGTGTCTGGCACACAGAGAGCAGGTGGCGTTGGTGGTGGATCTGGATGATGTTGCAGAAGAAGATCCTCAGTTGGTGGAGAGTGTGTGTGAAAACACTAAACGCTACACTGGACTGTTTGCAGATGCAGTGCATGAGCTACTGTCAGAATACCGTGAACGAGAGGTGTGCACATTCCCATTGAAGGCCTTTTCACATCAAATACAAAGCATTTGTGTGTGAAATTGTTGCATAATAATTTAATTTGTCAATCTTTTCCATTTAACTACTTAGTTTTTAAATGCTTTGTGCATATGACTACTGCAAGGTCTTATTCCTAGCTTCATGTGTGGTTTAAGCCGAAATACGGGTTATGGCTGATGGTTGAAAAGAATATTTGTTAGACTGGTCGATTATGATGGTTGTAATTTGCTGCTGCACTTTTTTAGTTTATCGGGTGCGACAGTCTTGACCAGTTTAAAAAATCACCCCAAGTAATATGTATTCAATAAATGGAGGCTTCTGAAATAATCTTGCAGCCATTCTTTGACTTTTCAGTGTACATGACCACTTTGTACAGGTCAGTGATCCACAAACTGGTATGCATCTCAAGTGCCAAGCAGAGCACTCACTCTTAAGGTGATCATATGATGAGCTGGTGTAAAACCTATTGTACAGCTGCATCTTTCACATCGTGGTGACTTAATGGTTTTCTTTGGCTTGCCTTTCTTCTTAGCATAATCATGGTCTTCACTGGCCTCTACTCATTTAGAAAAAAGGGTAGTGTCAGGCTTTGAGAAAGGGTGTTTATTTGTGAGCCGTATAGTCTGAGGTTTTGTTCTTCAGCCATTGGCTGCGTTGATTGTTTCAGGTACTGGCAAAAGATGCGCTGGATGTTTACATTGAGCATCGTCTGATGATGGAAACGCGAGGACGTGATCCTGCAGACACACGTGACCCCAGGAACCAATACCCTGTGGACCTCATGAGGAGATTGTGAGTCTGCTAGACATCTGCTAGATACATTTGTAGATTTTATTATGATTTAGGGTATAAGGGCTCATGTCCCAACCAAGACCGATCACACATTTTATATGGTGATTTTTACATAACTAAAATTGGGTGGACGGAACCTGCAGTGCTTGACCATTTTTAATGATTGGCCCAGCCACGTGTACTATTACAACAACTTGAACAAGATGATGTTTGCGTCTGAAAATGAGTGCTGACCTAACCAGCAATAAATGTGTGCAAATTAACACTTCTGATGCACTGGATTTTCTGACTACACTTTCTTGATTTTTAGCTTCTTCAACTAATCTTGCACAGTGAGACACAGTTGAATTAGAAAGGTTAGCATACAACATTTAGTTTCATCTAATAGTACTTTAAAATGGTCTGTTGTATTCCTTTTTGTCTTTTAATTATTTGAACATTTAATAGATTTTTAGAGCCTGTCTAATTTGTATTCTTATGCAGCCCACATTTCTATACACGGTGCATATTTCCTTTAGTGCTTCATGCTATTCATGATCAGTTAGAGGTAGTTTCGTGTTTGTCATTTGAATCCACACCCAGATCCCTTTGTCATTTGGGGAGGGGATCATTACTGGTTTGCTTTCACACAGAATAATTCCAGCCAAACTGCAGATGGATTGTAATTGCATTTTAAAAAAAATTTTGCACTATTTGGATACATGGCATTTCACTGTGCAGGAGCGCATGTGAAGGAGCCATGCTCTCAATCTCACTTACACACACATAGTGAAATTTCGGAGAAAGTGGTCCTGGGTCCAGGAAAAAACTAGTATGAAAATTTGATAAATTCTATTCTTGCTTGTTACTACATCAAATACAAAAAAATCCACTCCATTTCTCTGCTATACTGTCCTTTTTTGTTTGGCCATGGTTAACTTGGGACTGTAATTTTGTAAAATCCAGGTGTGTTTAAGGCCATTAGCAAAACATTCACAAGAGTTATCCAACCCAATTACAATTATGAGGAAAAATACAACTTGAGCTACAGGTCACAGCAAAAATTGTCACAGGGTGCAAGTGGAATAGTAAGATGCTGTTCAGTTACCGCATGTTTGTACAGGTCTACTTATTCTCTGATGGGGAAATAATGGTGGGTTTGAAAACTTCTCAGAAACTGAATGGTCTGTGTTTTTGTCTGCAGTTAGAGGGAGGTTAAAGGACAGTGCAGACAATCGGAAAACGAGCAATTCAAAACAATTTTATTGTATGCAAATATAGTTTATTACTAAAATCAGTAGAACTAATAGGTCTTAGTTGAAGTCCCTCATTATCTCGCTCTCTCCTAACTCCCTTTAGTGAGGTGTATTTTCGTCCTCCCTCCACCTCCAAGCCAGAGGTCATACGAGATGTTAAGGCAGATCACATTGGCAAGCTCGTTACAGTCAGGGGCATCGTTACCAGGGCAACTGAGGTCAAGCCCATGATGGCTGTTGCCACATATACATGTGACCAGTGTGGGGCAGAGACCTACCAGCCGGTATTGTTCATCTCCCATTTCCTAACTTTACAAAGTACTGTGTAAAATAGTGTTGTGTATTGTATGGGTGTGATTTTGTTGACCCCTTTTCTTCTGGCAGATTGCATCTCCAAGCTTCATGCCACTCATCATGTGCCCTAGTCAGGAGTGTGTCACTAACAGGTCAGGGGGGCGCCTCTACCTGCAGACACGGGGATCGAAGTTTATCAAGTTCCAGGAGCTGCGCATCCAGGAGCATGTGGGTGAAAACAGCGCCCCACAATGATGCACCCTCACAGATGACCTGGCTTTACTCCCTTTTGAGACTGTTTGTTTGTATAAACACAGAGTGACCAGGTTCCAGTGGGGAATATTCCACGTAGTATGACTCTTTATGCACGGGGAGAAAACACACGTGTGGCGCAGCCAGGGGATCACGTGGCGGTTTCAGGAGTGTTCCTCCCTCTCCTCCGTTCTGGTTTCCGACAGGCTGTGCAGGTAAACGGACATCACACTACTGAATGGGGCAGTATGTCGGTTATCGCCAATCAACTTCATGGAGCCACCAACGTTGCCATTCTGAAACATTTCACCTAGTATATTTTTTTCTCTGACTTGGGTGTTCTACGCTTGGTGAATGCATCAACATAAACACTAGACAAGTCTAAATTACAGCATTATAGGTTTTCTCTCCCCTTCTCAGGGTTTGCTGTCTGAGACGTACTTGGAGATCCACTGTATTGCTCTCATGAACAAAACTGAGGATGACGAACTTGGCACAGAGGAACTGAGTGAGGAAGAGCTGCGTCAAATCACAGGTATGTAGGTTGGTCTGTAGAAAGTTGGTGTTACAGACTGTTCTTTATGGTAAAATATAAGACTGTAGTGCCAGGAGACAACCTTGTTTAGCTTTGTCAGCATTTAAAAAGCATGTTGCAGAGCCGCCTCTAACAATTCTGGTGTTCCATTAATCTGTTGATTCTACTGACATGAAGCCTCACTAAATTTATAGAAAATCTGAGTTCTAAAATGAGATGCAATCGTTTTCTGTATCTGTTGAGCAGATGCTGTCAAAATTGTAGGCGTGGGCTATGTATTACTGATGTGAGGACCCGCTTGATCCAGCAGACGTAGGTGGCTTATGACCTTTATGCCCTTCTGTGTCTAGAGGAAGATTTCTATGAAAAGTTGGCAGGTTCTATTGCCCCTGAAATCTATGGCCATGAGGATGTGAAGAAAGCTCTACTGCTATTACTGATGGGTGGAGTTGAGCAGGCCCCACGCGGGATGAAGATCAGAGGTCAGAACAACCTGGTCGAAAATATGCATGTATTGGAAAATTGGTTAAATTGTGTATGAGCAGATATTTGTGTTTGTGTTTAGGTAATATTAACATCTGTCTGATGGGGGACCCTGGTGTGGCCAAATCTCAGCTGTTGTCCTACATTGACCGTCTTGCACCACGCAGTAAGTGCCCGCAGACGACCCCACCCAATAGTTGTTCCAGTATCCAGACTTACCTCTCCACCGTTCCACCTTCAGGTCAGTATACTACTGGGCGAGGCTCCTCAGGCGTGGGTTTGACAGCAGCAGTGATGCGTGACCCTGTTACTGGGGAGATGACCCTGGAGGGTGGGGCTCTGGTGCTGGCAGATCTTGGTGTGTGCTGCATTGATGAGTTTGATAAGATGGCTGATGCTGACCGCACAGCCATTCATGAAGTAATGGAGCAGCAGACCATCTCCATTGCCAAGGTAACCAGGACCAGCCAGTCATAAGAATTAAGAACAGAATGTTTTAAATTAACAAACTGAACATCTCCTTCTTTTATGCATCTTAGGCTGGGATTATGACGTCTCTGAACGCTCGCTGTTCAATCTTAGCAGCGGCAAACCCAGCGTATGGGCGGTATAACCCACGTAAAAGCATTGAGCAGAACATCCAGCTGCCAGCAGCACTTCTGTCCCGTTTTGACCTGCTGTGGCTCATCCAGGATAAACCAGACACAGACAATGACCTGCGCCTGGCTCAGCACATCACCTATGTGCACCAGCACTGCAGGCAGCCACCCACACACTTCACGCCCATCGACATGAAGCTCATGAGGTGACCACACACACACAATCTCCATATCTCACTCACATTACTCTTACTGAGTGCAGTTAGATTTTTGGTGGTCTTTAATGCTGATATGATTAGATGATTTAGTGGTTTGATGGTGGTGCCATGACTTGTGTAATTTGGAGCATAACCCCTCTCCCCCCCCCCCCCCCCCCTTGTGTACTGCCAGGCGTTACTTGAATAAGTGTAAAAAGAGGCAGCCTGCAGTTCCTGAGGCTCTGGCTGATTACATCACAGCAGCGTATGTCGAGATGAGGAAGGAGGCACGCGTCAGTAAAGACACCACCTTTACCTCTGCCCGCACACTGCTCTCTATACTGCGCCTGTCCACAGCACTGGTAAGGCCCACACACAAACACATGGTGTCGTGTATCCTAGACTCTTCCACCTTGTCAGCGTGCATGAGTTAGAGACGGGCGGGCGTGAGTGCGTGTGTCAACGAGACCACTGTGTGGTAAAGTGCTTACAGTGCAGGTAGTGTGTGCATGTGTTCTACCGCATTGTGGGCACTTCTGTCATACGCTGGGCATATTCATCGTTGGAGTGGCTGGTGTCATGCTGCCCAAAGACAAGTCCATCTATTTGGTACCTTCCTGTATGTAGACAATTGAATAATTGCAAATATGTGGAAGTCTGGTTCTTTGAGCTGCTGGGTGTTAAAAGTGCTGTTTGTGCAGGTAGTTAAATCCATCTACTGCAGAGCCAGCACTTGCAGACACACAGGTGCGACTTTACAATGATCAAACGGATCTTGAATCCTTATTTACACCAGTGTAGGTCTAACAATATACACTGCCTGGCTAAAAAAAAAGGTCACCACCTGGATTTTAACTAGGCAAATGGTTAAGAGCCTCCCATTGGATAATTACTGCATGGGTAATTGTTTCAGCTGGCAACAAGTTATTTAAACCTAACTGATGCAGTGAGTAGCTTCTCATTTGTTAAATAACCATGTTGAAAGACACGTCCTGTGGTTGTGGAAAAGATGTTTATCTGTTTCAGAAGGGTCAAATTATTGGCATGCATCAAGCAGAGAAAACATCTCAGGAGACTACGAAAATCGGGTTAAGAACTATCCAACGCGTTATTTAAAAAGTGGAAGGACAGTTAGGGAAACATCTTGAAGGAATTTGGTCTGAAAAAACGGCTTCAATTTGCTAGGGAGCATAAAGATTGGACTCTGGAGCAGTAGAAGAGGTCATGTGGTCTGAGTCCAGATTTACCCTGTTCCAGAGAGATGGGCGCATCAGGGTAAGAGGGGCAGCTAAAGTAACACACCCATCAGGCCTAATGCCTACTGTACAACCTTGTGGGGGCAGTGCTATGATCTGGGGTTGCAGTTGGTCAGGTCTAGGTTCAGGAACATTATGTGGCCAAAGAATGAGGTCAGCTGAATATACTGAGTGGTTATTCCATCAATTGATTTTTTCTTCCTTGATGGCACAGGCATATTCCAAGATGACAATGCCAGGATTCATTGGGCTCAAATTGTGAAAGAGTGGTTCAGGGAGCACGAGACATCATTTTCACACATGGATTGGCCACCACAGAGTCCAGACCTGAACCCCATTGAGAATCTTTGGGATGTGCTTGAGAAGACTGTGCAGTGGTCCAAATCTCCCATTATCAATACAAGATCTTGGGAATTTTAATGCAAGTCTGGACAGAAATAAATGTGACATTGCAGAAGCTTGTGGAAACGATGCCACAGCTGATGTCTGCCATAATCAAAGCTAAAGGCAGTCCAAGGAAATTAGTGTGACTTTTTTTTTTTTTTTTTTTTTTTGGCCAGGCGGTGTATTGGTCTTATTTATAGTCAAGCACCATTTTCCACTAGGCTTAGCTAACATGGTAATGGGGAATCACCAGAGGATTATTTCCATTAGTAATGAAGCAGAAAACATGCTGTCGGTGCATAATAGTAAATCATATTTTACTATTTCAATGGATGTACTCTGCATGCATGAGAATAATGTTGACTGTCATTTTTGTAGCTTGCCTTGTCACCATGTGAAGCTCCCCTTAGGCTAAGGGAGCCTTATCTTATATTTCATGTTGGTACTCAAATATTGCTCCTACTATCTTTTGGTTGCTCCTGATTGTACTCAAATTTTGCCACAATAGAGCTGGGCCTCGAGTTATCCACTCTTGAAGTTGGAGCTTGGTGTGCACTCTTCATTTGCAAATATGTCAAGGGGTAAATCTAGCTGAGGTGTCAGTGGACCCTGCAGCAAAGTTTCCATGCTAATGTTCCTTTCTAAGCCCTCTGTTACTCCATATACTCTGATAGTTTAGTGGAAGAAATGACCTTGCTCTGTTAGCTGGGAGCCAAGTTGTTCCTGTAACATTAGCAAATCAGCTATTGCATCCTATGTTCTGGAATCACAAGTCAGCTTCTGCAGTGTGCGCTTCTGCATTGTCTAGCCTTTTATTCACTCATTTACTACATTTTTGTAATTTGGTTGTTCCGTGGTTGTCTCTGAATTTTCAGCTCGCTCAGCCTCAGTTTTTGAGGCTGGCTCTCTAGTCTTCACTGCAAATTTCAATTAGGCCTGCACAACTGGTTCTGTCCTGTTCAATCTGGTCTATAGGTTCATTAAAATATCATTTTGAGTGTGGGTGGAGAGAATTCACAGGTTGTCTTAATTTTTGCTTATTGTGTCGGAAAAAATTGGGTTGAAATTGATAGGCTTTTTTTTTTTTTTTTAAATATATTGTTCTGGTCTTTGAGGATGCACCATCCCTTATTTCAGCTGTAGTATAGCACAAAACACAGGTGACCTATTGTGGGGTTAAGTGCACTAAAATGTGCAAGAGAAGTCAGTGATGACCTATATACAAGACTAGCTCTTGTGAAATTTATTTTATTGTAAACAACCTAAACCCAATGCTAATGACTTTGCATTGTTGTACACATACAGACAATGCATCTTCTGTCGTTAGACTTGCAAAACAGCTATGCTGTCGCGTGTATGGAACTTTTTTGTTTGTTTTATGGGATTTAGCTGATGCATTAATTTTAATTTTAAGGTTTGAATAATCACTGAGTACAACTTAAGGACCTTGCTCAGGGGCCCAACAGTGGCAACTTGGTGATGGGACTTGAACCAGCAACCTTCCGATTACAAATCAAGTACCTTAACCACTAAGCTACCACTAGCTCCCTTTTTCTTTTCTTTTTGCTTTTATGCTTTGCTTGTGATTATTTAATTATTTGTATCCCCCCCATATGTGCAATATGAGGTTGCACATGCCATATTTTATTCAGGAGATCCTTGGCCACTCAAATGTGTCATCAGAAATGTAATATGAATTTGACCATGTTTTGATTTTACCAACCACCTAAGTTGTATGGGTTATTTTTGAGTTACAGATAACAGCTGTCACACCAATATCTTTTCACATGGCATTGAAGGCTGTTGTGCATCTGTCCAGAGAGCATGCTAGACAGACAGGTGCATGTACATTATCCAACTGTTGGATGTGGACCAAAACATTTGCAAAGCCTTGTGAAGACCCATGTTGTGAAAAAGTGCTGCATAAATCAATTTTGACTTGATTTGAAGATTTAAATAACTTTAATGGCCACTGTTTGATGTTTCAGATCAAATATTTGATATCATACAAACATTTTAGAAACACTAGAAGTCTCTTCAGTTTGGACAGAGCACTCACAAAACCATTTCACTGCGAGTTATACCACGTATGACTGACTAAGTATGTGACAAATAAACCAAACTTGGAAAAATAATGAGAAAGCAAACTCTAGTGGTAAATGGATGCCCCCCCCCCCCCCCCCCCGCCACAGTTTTTATGATGAATCGGTGCCACATTTATTCAGAGACACAAGTCCTAGCTCAAAGTAAACACTTAAGTGTATTCAGCAAAGAAAATGTGTAATGGCAGAAATGTGTAATGGTAAAACTTGTATTTTGAAGTCGTGCTTGTTTTTTATGGTGTTTTTTCCAAACTGATACTTCACCATACCAACACCAAGTTCTGCTGATTTGTATGCCGGTGTGAATCTATCATTTAAGTGTGGTGCCATTCTCAAGTTATTAAACCGAGAAGATAAGCTGTAAGGATTCTTCTCCAATGTTGCTCTTGATGTGTGATGATTGCTGTTGTGGTAATGGTCAGCTTTGCGGGGTGGGCAGTCAGCTTTCATCAGAATTGCTGTGCAAACCCATGCAAAACTGACTGGGCCTCGAACCGCTGCCCTCTGAATGTGCATGCACAAACTGGAGGAGCTTTATTGTAGACGTTATCCAGAAGAGAGGCTAGCTGGTGTTGAGAGGCGGAGACTTGGGCAATTGCTGATTTTCCTATAAGGCATTGCACTTGTCTCGGTCTGACAGTGCCGGCACAACTCACTGTGGGAGCAATCAGCAGATTTAGTTTTATTTAAGCTTTTTAAAAAAAAAAAAAAAAATTTAAGCGTTTTATTTTTTACATTAAGGCTAGTACTAGGATTATTACAGTATATGCCAACATGACACACAGTGCATTTCTCCCTAGCTTATTGCCCTACAGTTGATTTTGTGTGTGTCTTGGCTAGGCACGATTGCGAATGGTTGATGTGGTGGAGAAAGAAGATGTGAATGAAGCCATGAGACTAATGGAGATGAGCAAAGATTCGCTGCAGCCTGACAAATCAAACACCACCAGGTAGGTCTATATGCACCCTAGTACTCACTACTGGGGTTTCACAGTTTGGAAGCTGGAGACCGAGAGAAAAACATGCCACCATTTTTGTCTTTTGAGGAGAAGCCTCTCAAACCCAGGATTTTGTTTGTGCCCCACTATAGACCAGTAAACTATTTTACACTTCCATGCAGAAACAACTTCAGCATTGAACCTTAAACCTGAAGTGTTGTGGTGTTTTTGTTGTTGTTTTTCTCTCGTCACATAAATGATGTGATGCCACAAGGGTACCTATACAGTGGCAAAGCTGGCAGCATAATTGTGTTTTAATCCAGTCAAGAGTATAAAATGCATACATTTTAAGATTGATGCACATTTTAATAAAGTACAGCCAAATTAATGTGCTATGGAAGACAAGTAGTGTGAAATAATACTGTCTCCAGAATGGGCAGAATTGGAGATCAGTGGATGCTCTTTCAGTGCTATGGTGACTCTCATGCAAGTCATTAATGGCCTTTGTTGTCTAAGAGAACATATGTTGCTAAGCAGCAGCATCAAGTTGGGGGGGTGTTGTGGGTTTCTATTTATTTATTTTTAAAAATAAACTGGTTGCATCTTTGGCAGTGTTTTGTTTTGTTTTTTTTTGAGGAGGAGTAGTTGAGTAAAGACAAGCTGTTCATTCTGCAAGATTGGAAATGCAAGGACTACTTTAGAGATTTTGGTGCTGCTTCAAGTCCACTACTGGATGGATAGTTTAGATTTTGTTTATAATATACATTACACAGAACTATGACGTCTACGAGAGGGGGGGATAAACTTATGGGTTATGAAATGAGCATTGAGATTTTGTTACCCTCTACTATGAGATGGGCAGACTGATTGGGGGGGTGAGGGAGAGAGGGAGAAGGTCTCAGCATTGTTTGTGGTTAGTGTAGGTAAAGTAACCAACTTCAGGGAACTGACAGATGGATTTTACTAATGATTTATTCTTCCAGCACCAAGGTGCTGAGTCCAATGCATAGGATGATATGGTGTGCACTTCAAGTTGTTGGTTTTTGTTTTTTTAATAGAATATTATTTGCATTAATCTTGAGTCATTTAGGAAAAGTTCTGTGATCATTTGTTTTATACATGTGTTTGTAGGACCCAACGGCCAGCAGACGTGATCTTCTCTTTGGTGAGGGAGTTGGCTGGAGAGGGGGGAAAAGTTAAAGCAGTGCGAATGACTGAGGCAGAACATAGGTGTGTGTCCCGAGGTTTCACTCCAGCCCAGTTTCAGGCTGCACTGGACGAGTATGAAGAGCTCAATGTGTGGCAGATCAATCAGGCACGCTCACGCATCACCTTCTTGTAAACACCCCCCCCCAGCACAGTTCATTGTGTGCTCATACATCACACGCACACCTTTCCCATATATATTGTATTTTTTGGTGACAGTTTTCTCAAACTGCATTCTTACTTGACAACAGCTTATGGTAAACTTGTTTGACATTTTTCCAGACTATTACCTTTTTAATATAAAGAAATCACTGGTATAAAAATAAAGAAAATGTGTAAATCTGTGGTCTGTTTCTTTTCCATTTTAAAAGAAACACGTAGACACTTTGTAGCTATGTATGACATTCCTTTTTGTATTTTGTAAGAAGTCTTGAATCAGTATGTTGTGGGGATTTCCAGATAGTGGCATTAGCAAACTCTTAAATTTGCCTATCTGGTGTTTAATGTTTTACCAAATGTTTTCGCCATTTAATAATCAAACATCTCTTACACTCATTTGGAACATAAGTTTCAATATAGTGTTCAGGTCTGTAAATCGTTCCTGTACAATCAAAATTCATTTTCTTGCTACCTTATTTCTCATTCATCAATATGAGTTCATGATTTCAATATGGTAGAAGAAGGTATATGGCCAAAATTTGAAGGTTTAACATTTAGATGTTTTGCCCTTGTTTTGAAGAGGAAACAAACAATGGTACATTACACACACAATTTTTTTAAATCACTTGTGTGGCCCGCCTTAAATTTGCAATGGCAGAGAAAACACTGATTTCAGCCAGCAATCTTTTGAGTAAATATTGATTTTGAATAAGTTATTTTTCAATAATGTGCAGGCATTGAAAGCATTGTGTTGGAATTGAGGATTTTATTGGAGATTGCAGCTTGTCTGGTACCGATCAGAAAGATTTTCTGCATTTGTCGAACGATTTGGGTACCGATTGATATTTTTCATTACAAACACCGTGTAAAGGTGGTTTAGTTTTTGGAGGAATTGTTTACAAGACTAAAGCATTTTTCATTACATTGCTTTATACTCAGTGTCTGCATAGTGAAGTGATTATTTCCTTCATTGGCCATCACCTGGTTAGTTATCAGATTTATTGTACTCACCCTCGGCATACACACTCCTGAAATTTACCGTGCAATTTTTCTTACTGTACTTGTAGTTCCACATCAACTTGAAATTCACAAGAAGTTAAGGTTAAGTAAATTGCAGTTCTACCTGCTACTCACCAAACGTACATCAGGCACGAAGTGTGCAGACAAACTACCAGCACTGTCGCTCTCTTCACTCGACCTCTCCTTAAACAAAAATGTAATCTGATAATGTTTTCAAGATATCTAGTTTTTCTAGCCCAATTTTTTTAATTAATTTATTTTTTTTTAAATATCAAGTCTATCTTAAAAATTCCGCCAATTATTGAAACATTTTTCATGCGGTTTGAATATACCAACGTCATGGAGTAATTAACTTCGTTATTTAGAGAAGATGAGTACTTAATTACTTTGGTTATATTTTTCCGCTCCGGTTCTGTTTGTCTACTTCACGGACAAACAGCAAAAGTCTTTTTTTTTTTTTTTTTTTTTTTTTAAAAAGAACGGAGTAATACTTGATTCACCGTTGGTCGGAGATATGGCAGTGAACAGTGTTTAAAACGCTATTTTGTCTGTTTTAAATGCTCTCAGTAGAAGGCAGGTAAGTCTGTTCCCCACACTGGGTAATTCAAATTCAAAATTTATTTATATAGCACTTTTTACAACAGATATCTCAAGGCAGCTTTACAAATGTCCAAGTGCAAGTCCTCAGTGATCAAGCCAAGGTTGGCAGGGGCAAGGAAAAAGCCTAGAGCATGAAGAAACTGGGAGGAACCAAGACTCAAAGGGGGGGGGGGGGTGCTGCTCCTCTGTCTGACGATGGACACCACAGTAACAATCTAAAGAGAAAAATAAATGTAAAAATTAAAATGATAGCAGTGGAAATGACGTGTGAGAGTGAATGGATATTTGCATTTATACATAATAGTTTGTAATCGTTAGTGAGAATATAACGATGCAGTTATACTCAAGATGTGCTCAAACTAGCCCAGCTGTTCTCATGTGACCTATCCAAATGAACCTGGCTGTTATCGCATGCGTTGCTGTGCTGTTTTCAAGCTGGATTTGTGATGATATCTGATCGTTTCCTTAAAATGTTCTTGATCGATATCCGATCCAGCTTTTTTGTTAATATTGACCTGATTCCGATGCGTGATATTAGATCGATGGGTATTTCCTCCAATCAGATTAGAGCACAGTTGTCTTTTTGGAGACAACTGTCCCTTCTGACGACTTTTTACCTGAGTCTAGATCACAATCGTGAAATAGCGTGGCTCACTGTATTTCTAGAGTCTACATGGGTGCAAGGTCACACCAGAGAGGACATGAGTCCACCCTACCACATCAAACAAAGAGGAATAACATTTCCTCCACCTAAGTTCTTAGTGTCATATTCTACAACAAGAAATTACGTGCTCAAAGAAAGGCAATTTGACTTATAAAGTAGAATACAGTATATTATAAGCAAATGATACATCTTGCCAGTCAACTCAAATGTCAAGCAACATCAACAGATGTAACGGATGTTTCACAAATTCCTATATATCAGGTCACCAAACCTCAGGTTCCTTTTTTTTTTTTTTTTTTTTTTTTTTTTTTTTTTTTTTTTTTTTTTAAAGGACAAAAACCCAAAGAGTTATCTACATGTTTCCCTCCTAAATGTCAATGTTACATTTTTGACCAATTTATTGCTGAACTTGAATTGAGTCAAGTATAATATCCAGTGATCAAACTGGTTTCGTTAAGGGTCAGCAGTTATTTTCTAAGTTGCGGTGCTTGCTAAATGTAACAAACAAATCATCCTCATTCCGTGAGGCTGTGATTTCATTAAATGCTGATAAGGCTTTCAACAGACCAGATTTGACTTATTTGTAATTCTAGACAATGCTGCATTCGTCTCTTGCATACTTTGATAAAGGCTCGAATTGCCTCTGTCATGAGGAACACAACAATCCTGTAATGTCCACAGTCTTCTAATGTCATCTGTCCTCTAATGTCCGCAGTCTTCTAATGTCACCTGTCCTCTAATGTCCGCAGTCTTCTAATGTCATCTGTCCTCTAATGTCCATTTTTCAATCTGAAAAATTAATATATTGCCTTCTATTAATTTTTTCCCCCAAAGTATTCACCATAGGCGACGTTAGGCTTGTTTTAGGAGGGTTATAGTCCCCTCCCTTAAATGCTCTTTAGCCGCACCCCCCCCCCAAATAATCAATAGTTCATTCTATCCTATTCAACCGTGCCATTATGTCTCCAAATTTGAGATAAATGTGCACTAGCACCTGGGGAAGGTTCTGCTGCTGCACAATAGCTCTGAAACCTGACATAATTTGAGTATGATAGATTTAAATGTTTGGGCGACACTGTTGACTAACGCTCTGGAATGCTTTGCTAAAATCTCAACCAGTTTGTTTCGCGCAGTGTGAGACATAATGTCTCTGTCAGAAGAATGTTAAAATCGTCTGAAATGAAACTGACAGACGAACGCTGATGATTGATGAACAAATGCTAATGTAACGTTACTTATAAAGCAAATCAAAAGCGACCTTTTCATTACACATTCATTAAACATGTAGCATTTGGGGTAGGTGCTAATGGGTGGCACCTTTTCTCGATTTTGCTATTCAATTTTCCAATTCAGTTCTCATGGGGGTCCTATTCATATATTTCTACTGCCACTTCTGTTTCGCGTGCCACAACGACTCCATTCTAGAACACAATTAACTACGTATTAGAGTTTACTTTTTCGGAGAAGAGGAACCTAACGGCACAGTCTCCGCCCTATGTAGGGCATGAAATGAAATGGCACAACCTCCACCGAAATAGTGCATAATATGTCTGATCTAAAGGCATTCATATTGAGGAATATTTAAGATAACTCCTTAGTTAACATTCAATAGCCCTATTTGGACGGGATCGGTTTACATGGGGAGGTGTTGTAATGCAATTGTACGACAGGACGTCTGTAAGATGTATGACCGATTCCTACGGGATAAGAAAACTCCGCATAAATGACTGATGGGACTGGCTACTCGATTTATGCGCTGCCACCTCCAAAAACAAAAGTAGATAACCCACTTATAGTAATAATTACATTGTATTTTGAATTTTAAATTCCACCATGTAAAAACTGTAAATATGCCATTTTACAAATAGATCTGTAGATTCTGTACATTGTGTACATATACATACACAACCATATACATTATACATTGTGTATATAAACATAATATACATATATTGTACATACATTGTTAATATATTTTTGTACATATATAGAATATATATTTCTCTATGCACCCCTGTTTTCTTTTTTCTCAGTTTGGACAGAGCACTCTCAACCATTTCACTGCGAGTTGTACTGTGTATGACTGTGTATGTGACAAATAAATCAAAATTGAAACTTGAAATTAGCAAGCTTCATGTTCATAACATGTTCATAAAATGCTACACAATTAATTAACTCAAGCTGCCAGAATTGTCTTGCTCGTCGATTTGAGTGTTGTACATCGTACAACACCTGGCTTGCCACAGACGTGAACGACCAGAGGTATCTGCACGACAAAATAAAATGTTTGCTCGAGCGCCTCCAAACCCGGGAAAAACAGCGAAAAACTTTTTCCACAGGATATTCCACAGAGTATTTACACACACGTCGATCCGCGCAGGACTAATATAACCTGATCTTCTTTTTATGGCTAATTTTACAGAATATTCACTGATCCGAGAGCTCACAGTCGGTCGGACTAAAATAACTGAGATACGTTTTTAATAATTATATTACCTCACTTTCCCACGTGAAACTAATCCCATCAAAATAGTCTGTTAATTGAAATGTTTGTAATTTTTAACTAGTGCTCTAAGTAGAGAATAAGCTCATTTGAGACGGGGCCGATTGTTTACTCAATCGGCAGATTTAACGAACTGGCTAACTTACTAAGCCAGCTAAGGATATAAACGTTCCCAACTCTGAACGTACATTTTTTTGTACTTCGGACATTCTGGTCCTTCTACACCCAAACAAGTTGTGCAGTTCCATGCAATTCTCTGCTTCTTGCTGAAGGGTCTTATTTTGTATCACGCGCATTTTCAGCCTATTTTTTTCGAGGCTTCATTTTGCACTCATTACGAAACTAAGGTTTTTACGGTTGTTGTGATTACGGCTTGTCCTGGGAAGGCGGTATTTTTGTGATTGGTTGATAGATATGCACTAAGTATACTGTTGGTCAATATACGCTTAAATATTAGAAGATTTAAATGTATTTTATCTCTCTCAGCGGCCCAACGAGACGGCCAGTCCATCCGTGTATTAGACAGAGACCACATTCATGTTAACTGATTTTACTGTAATATTTACATAACGCGAGGCCAAAACTGATCTCAATGTTTCTCTTTCTCTCATTTGTCCTGTGTCTATGTCACTGTGCTGAATATGAAAATACGTGCATGGTGTTACCATTCTGGCAAACACAACAAGTGGAGGAAGCGTTTTCCTGTGCCACCTGGCAACTGACTCCCGGTGTATTCCACAAGACTGCATCTTCTGGTGCCTAGCTTCTTCCCATCAGTGCCCTGACCAAGTAGCGATTGTTCATATCTTCCATGCATGATGGAACCTCCGGTATTCCCCAGCGAGCAGCATCTGTCAGATAGCCCTGCCACCACCACTACTACTAAAGGCTGGGAGTGTTTGTCCCAAGGTTATTGTTGCTCAGGGAACTCAGAGGCCACCCCTGTTACCTTACTGTTACTCCTCCTGTTAGGTAACACCTCAGCTGACAATTCTGAGCCACAGGATGCAATTAGTAAAGTGGGCAGTGAGGCCAGCGCAGCGGATCAATTACTGCTCTTTTTAATCTAACCTGTAAGGTTTGCATTGCCTTTATCTTGCAGTTTCTTTAGTTTTTCGTTTTGTCCACTTTCTTTTTGCGGTATCTTTGTACCAACTACAAAATGAATTTATAAATGTATTAATCAACTGCAAGTAGCTACAAAGTGAATTATTAAAGACAATTGGGCTTTGAGTTAAATATGGATGCAAAATGTAATATTCTCTAAAAGCATCAGAATGGAATGCGTTTTACACCTAAACGCTTCCAAACTAGCAAACAACTGAATATGGCGATCTATGTAGATGGACATATATGTAGGTGCAGATCTATGTAGCCAGCTCTCTTAGAGTGCACAGCCCACTGCTCTACTCTATTATTTTTGCAGTTAACACTATATAGAAAAATGCAAGTCAACATGCAAGCCATTGAAACTCCGCCCCATTCAAATGTTTTAAATACGAAACTCTCACTATCCCCATACTTTTAATTTCAATGCAAGTTCACTGCCTGTGTCTGATTTTTAAATTTTACTTTAAAATTAAAAAGAGGACTGAAAGCATCAAGGGGCAGGTACTCTTGCTAAAATTTATGTATGAAACTTGGGTTCCATTACATCATATAAAAAGAATCTTGGAGTAACTTTGATCTCGAACAAAAAAGAGAAGTTAGTGAAGTTATCAAAAGCAGTTTCTTCTAGATTTGTCTGTAACGTGACTGTTTTGCTATAGGACTTTTTAAAACGGATCGAAGTGTATTATTATTTAGGAATGTAAGCAGTACGTTTTTAACCAACACAAGAGCAGACAAGTGAACCATGAAATCCTCGCAACTCCCAGCAAGGAGGCAGTTAACCATTAGGTGGCTCTTAAAATATCTGGAATGTGAAGCGTCGGCAAACTCTTTATTATAACGTCTTATGAAACACCTGGTATTGTCAAACGTTTAATTTTCTGCGTTTTATGGGGTTTTGTAGAACATATTTTGTCAGTTTTACAGTCGACAGTTCGAATGAGCAGACGGCGTCTATCTGAGCGCGGCAATGCACCAATAATTTACACAATGACAGTATTTATAATGGTGAACTGGTAAAACATTTCTTTCTTCCATGCAACAGCGCTTTTCGAAAATATGTTATTGTACGTATTGTACGTAATATGAATTAAAGAATGTATATTTTCTTTGTTGGATCTAAACGTTGTTGATCTGATGCCGTTGTGCCCTGGAGGATATTCCTTATAACAGTTCCATCTTGCTGCAGTTTTACTGTTGCTTTTCAGAAAATGCAGTGTCGTTGCTGCACAGTAGGTGAGCTCAGTTTTCTTTTAAAGTTTAAGTCCTTTATACTATTCGCGGCCTAACTGGTGCCAGAGAGGAGAAGGAGGCGGCCGCTGTAGGACTAGCTAACCAATAACTTGCCTGCTCCTACAATATTAACATAAAAGTCTGTATATATATCACACCTCTACATGGTCTCATAGTATCTACTTAGTATCTGCCAGTTCAGAGCGTCGTCCTGCATAAGGTAAAGCAAGACTACGTCATTTTGCATACATTTTAAAACATTACAGAATTTTTTTACATTAATTTCTAAACACGTTGTTGGAACTATAGCAAGTGATTTAATAACGATCAAAAAATCAAAGTAACATAGTCTATAGATTACTGTCATATATACTTGTGTGTTTTAGTTTTAAGAACTTTCTTGTTCAATTAAAACCAGAAATACTGTACTTCGCTTACTTGCCTTGGTCCAGAATAAGCTGTCAAACTACTGTTAACATATGGATTTTTTATTTCCACGATTTTAATTTTAGTTTACTTTGTGTCCACAGTCATAATGGTCGTAAGACTCCTATGTATGTTGTGTTGGTGTGCGCTGCTGCCTCGTGAGTCGATTTGGATATAACTTAATATTTTAAAGAGTCCAAAAATGTTTGACATTTTTTTGTGTGTAATAAACATTCTTAGATTTCATCAATGTATTTGTTTTAAGGATGGTTGGATGCAAAGTCGTTACTGATTGGGATAAAACAAAAAGGTAAATCAAGAAATCTGTTTAAGGAATATATCTACTTGATAAAAATATTTAACATTTACATTTAGGGCTGATTTTTTTCCTCTCAGCGAATCATTGCTGTCACTTTGTGTGTTTGTGTTTGTTTTTTTCTTTCTCATCTTTCTTTACCCGCGTGTGTGTCAGAACTTACTCCAGTGAGAATAGCCCCAGAAAAGGCAAACGATTTTCTCTCAAGCCTCCGACCGCGTCGCAGTTTAGACCCGCGCTGGCACCGTCAGCCGCCAGACTTTCAGGCATACTATCGCTATTACAGCAGCATCGGTCACACGGAAGGGGTGAGCGAGAACAAAAAACACACGAAAAGGAATAGCAAAGAGTACTACTTATTGTTTACTGCACTTATCATTGTCTAAGATAGCGCTTATGTATTTTGTACTTCTATGCATCAGCAATGATCAATGCATTTCTACAGTATTCCAGTTCATTGGTATATTGGACCCTAACTTATTCTACTGGCTAGGATCTATTCTATGAGTAAATGACAAAGGGCATTTTGTAAATGTAAATGTAAGGGGTGGGGTTAGAGTGCAGATACCTAATATATGCCTTTAAAATTGTACACATATTCGATGTTGTCATGTTGAATTTTGATATTTCTGTCCCCTAAATGATTATCGCCCCCCTTTTCCCTTCGCTTTCCAGCTCTATGAGATCGACCGGATCAGGACGCTCTACCAGCAAATGCGGCACTTGGAACATGTTTACGGTCCAAATGCCTCATACTACCAGAACAAACTTGGGATGCCCGTCCTGACACCACTTCCTAAATGTGATCCAGCCAAAGACAAAGACTGCAAAACGCCCCCATCCTCTGCCACAGAGAAAGTTCCTGCCCCTGCCTCAGCCCCAGTTAAAGGTCCTGATGTTCGACCTCTTTCCCGAGCAGATGTGATTTACCTGTGCAATGCAAAGGACCCTCTCTGTAAGCCACACATTGTCTACCTGCCCACAGGATCAGTACCTGTGCTTTGCGATCCTCGCTACCATCCCACCTGCAAGCTGGAAGATCCCCCAAATTCTCCCACACCCAAGAAATCTGCCCCTCCACCTCCTGCACCCATAGTATATAAAGCTATGGAGTACGACTGTGACCCCTACTGGGACCCTGACTGCCTCATTGACCATCCACCACGTCCCATTAAGAGAAAAGCACCGCCACCTCCCCCAAAACCTGAGCCTGAGGAGGAAGAGGAGGAGCAGACTCCGGCCCCATCTATCACTGTGGCTAACAAACACCCATACCCGTACTATGCTTACCAGTACCCTTATTATCCCAACTTTCAGTCTGAGCTGTATGACCCCATCCGCTATGCCTACCCCCCCCCAAATACTGATTCTTCTGCACCTAAGTAGACCATTGTTTACACCAATCCAAACAAATAAAAGGTAAGCAGTGTTCTATGGTGAGGAATACAAATCCAGAAATCAGATCTCATTCTTATGCACACACACACATATCCCAGAGGCTTCTTCTGCCTACATGAGCAGCAGAAGCAATAATTAAAACTGCCCCTGCTGTTTATGTTTTCTTACTTTGTCTTTTTGTTTTTGCTGTAATACAGTTGCATGGTTGCGCAACACTGGAAACAGGACAATTAGATAACTCAGGGCTAAAACCATGAGCGTCATGAGTTTTGAAGCCTGACAAGATGCCTTAATTTTGTGACAAGTCTAGAGTTAAAACATTTCAGACTCAATTGCCTTTGCTTATGAACAACCCTCTGTAGGCAGCATTTTTTTTCTAGCTTGTGTTACAATACAAAGATTTGAGAGAAAGTACTCCGTGATAATTTGATATAAAATAAATATTACAATTATGTTAAAAACAATAAAAAAAATAAACTAGTTTTGATGTTTTATTACCTAGGTGTCATGTTGCTTCTCTTTTACAGTGTGTGTTTGTGATTAACTCAGCAGGTTGGATGTTCATTATTGTTTGTTCTGCTGCTGTTGCAGTTGAAAGCTGTTAAACAGCAGATGTTGTCTGTTAATCGTCGAACTTTTTCCACTGACCTTTTATTTCTCTCGACCCCCTACCAGGCATCCTGTATCACTGCAGGGCAGCTACACCACAAGAAATCACAGATCACACACACACTGAAAAACACTGCACACACGGATACTGCACAAGATATGCACAAGATCACACACTCCATAACAAGATTCACTAGATTATGAAGATGCACACATTGTATTCAGGAAATGGTGTTTGAGAGCAGCACACTGTAATGGAGGACTGAAGTTTGTGTGTGTGTGTGTGTGTGTGTGTGTGTGTGTGTGTGTGTGTGTGTGTGAGTGAGTGTGTGAAACCTATCCTCATTCCCAACTCGTCATATGCTTGACTCTTGGGCAGAACACACTGACCGCAGTATATACTATACATTTGTGGCATATAGTAGACAATCTTATACTCTTATCCAGAGTGACTTAAGATACAAAGTTTGGTCAAAATTACTAGCCAGTACAACAGGTTAGAGTCCAAGATACCTAGACAGAATTACAAAATGTGCAATAAGTGCAATACCAATAATAAGTGCTAGGAGCATTCAATTAATCAGTAGCAGTGCAGTATTTCCATAAGTGCATGAGTGGTCATTTAAAGGCACAAATAAATAAGCCTTCAGTCTCAGTGAGAGACTTTGCTGTCTGGATAGCTAGTGGAAGTTCATTCCACCATCTGAGAGCAAGGACAGAGAATAGTCTTGATGCTTGTCTTCCATGAGACTTGAAGCATGGTGTTTCAACCAAACTGTACTTGAGTTTCTCAGTACTTGAGGTACGGATCAGGATTGGACCACTGTCATCATGTAGGGAGGAGTTGTTCCATTTGTGACTTTGGAGGTGAGCATTAGAGTTTTAAATCTGGTGGGAGTAGCTACTGGAAGCCAGTGAAGGGAACACAGTAGAGGAGTGACGTGTGAATTTCGGACGAGTGATGCTCAGAAGTGCAGCTGTATTCTGGATCAATTGTAGAGGTCTGATAACCCACATAAGAAGTCCAACAAGTAGTGAGTCATAGTAATCAAGCATTGAGATGACAAGAGACTGAACAAGCACATGGTTAGCTTCCTATCGGAGAAAGAGTCGAATCTTTCAAAGTTGTTCCCTTTGCACTGCACTGTGCTCCCACTGTGTCCAAAGTTTTGAGTCACATGACTGGCAAAGACTCCTGGAAGACTGGTAAAATGCAAAGGATAGATTTTATTTGTGTATATGACTTAAGTGCTCACACACACACACACACACACACACACACACACACACACACACACACACACACACACACACACACACACACACACACACACATATATAAGTTGATATAATTGTTCCTTTTATTTGTTTGTTTTATATTCCTGCTAAGTATGTTATTAACTAATGAACTCCAGTATTGGATCCTGTCTGACTCTGAGGGAAATGTTGGTCTACAATCAAGAACTTTCAACAGAACCTTTTAGTACACTGTCTTGTTGCATTATTGACTGTTATGCTTTATTGGAACATAGCTGTAATGTTGTAGTGTGCATTTATGAAGCTAAAACTGTGTGTATGTGTGTGTAAGGAGGATGGTCTTTCTAATGAATAGTGTTCAGAGCAGTTGGAGCCCGCTCATCTGGAGCTGCTTCAGGTGAAACAATCTTTAGGTGACACATTAAACAGGGAGCGTAGTGCCATGCACTGTGACATCATCAAAAATAGACAGGCATCCATATTAGAGACGGTGAGCACTTCTCATTAAGAGCTGTGGTTTTACACATTACAATATTTTTTGTCTTCATTTTGTGTTCATGTGTGTGTGTGTGTGTGTAGCTGTGTGAGCAGAAGCGTGAGCAGCAGGAGCTGGCGTGTGTTAGGTGGAAGCAGGTGGACCAGTATCTTCTTCGGTGGCAGATGCTCCTCTCTGCCCACAGCATGCAGCTCTCAGAACTCATCACACTCCTGGACCAAGAGGCAGCAATAGAGATTTGCAAGGTAAGCACACAGGCACTTATTATACATACACAAGATCAATCACTGCACACATATGCACATTCAGTGTTACTACACTGATAAACCTGTCCCATTTTGTTCCCATGCCCTGTAGATGCTGCTGTTTGTCCTGCAGGTGGCAGTAGCAGAGGTGAAGACAGTGGCACATGCTGTGGCCCAGGCCCTGCAAGCATAGGGTGTGCCACATCGGCTCCTCCACAGGGAGGTGGGGGCTGAAGTTCTGGCAGAAGCCAAGGAGAGGCTGCATGTGCAGGGGAAGGCCTAGGTGGAATCTGCAGGTCAGCTGCTGCACTAACACTCACCACATCCTGGGTGTGTAAAAAAGCCATACCTACATGTGTGCTGCACTTGACATTCTTTTCTCTCCTGTAGAAGTGTGTGTGCATCTCAGCCTGCAATGTCGGAAAGAGACCTCCTTTATGTGAAGCTGGAGTGTGTGAAACACGTGTGTTGTCTGGATCGTTGTTCTGCCGCACGCTTTTTCACAGGCAAGACTGTACACCTCGCTTACCAGTCCCATCATTCAACACAGTCAGTGTTGCTCTGACCCCAAAACCAACAGCAGTCCTGATGCAGACCCTGGAAACACGTCTCTGACCCTTAAAGAGTCAAAGGTGAGAGTCCTCTTATCTTTTCTGTGCCCCCTTCAGATACTCAGCTGTGATAAAATGCGATTGATGTTTCTTGTTCTCCTGTGGATAACATTAGAACAAACATGAAAACACACACACGCGCACACACACACGCACCATGCTCTTCTCTCAGTGTGTCTCATTGTCATTGTCTCTGCAGAATGAGCTGAACTTTGGAGAGTTCTGAACTCTGCCAGTGAAACAGACCTGCAGAGCTTCATCAGAAGTGTGGAGGAGAGGATTTACTTCCATCAGCAGGAGAGAGGGAGGAACACATCTGTGGAGGAGGTGATGAGAACGAAGGAGGGAAGAGATTCAAACCAGAAATGTTTTACAAACTGCCATAGAAATGCCTTAGGATCGCTGGTTGTATATTTTTGTGTGGTGGACCACTCTCTAACCAGTGTAATGTGTACAAACACTTCTCTATCTATTACATCTGTGTAACACATACAACCATGCCACGACTACAACCATGTCATTACTATACCACAACCAGTACCATGTCACAACCAGTACCATGTCATTAGCACAACCATGTCACCTCTACAACCATGATACTACCATGCCACTACTGCAACCATGCCTTCTGCACAGCTGCACAAATTCTCATGCAGTGTGGATATACAGGTATGAGTCGGAGGACCTTAACAAATGATCCATTTCTCTTTCTTCAGTCTTTTTTCCACTCTATATTTTTTTATGTTTCTCTGCCATTCTGCCTTTGTCAGTTTGTAGGTTTTATTGAGCGGTCCATCTAGTTACAGTATTGCCGAAATCTCATCAAAAATGAATAAAAGGTGATTCATCTTCTCTCTGCCAGGTGTATGACTGTGAGGCTCAGGAGCAGAAGGTGTATGAGTGTGAGCAGGGTGTGGCAGAGGCTGTGGTTGCTCTGCAGTAGGAGAGAGGAGAGAGGAGAAGCAGAGTTCTGGAAACACAGCCCTGTTGGAGCTCCAGTCCCTGCTGCTACAGCACCTCCGACACACACCTGCAGAACAGGAGCTCACAAACACCATACACGCACAGAGCCTGGTGAGTTCAGGAACGCTTGAGAACACACACACACACACACACACACACACACACACACACACACACACGCGCAAATACACACAAGCTGAGGAGCAGACACATGGAGTATCTGCAGCATACTCACTGTGCAATAAAACGGATGAGATGCTAAACCTCATCAGGACAAATGATGACTTTTCTCCTGCACTTTGCTACACTTTGTTTCACTGAAATCTGGCTCAGAAAATCTGGTCCAGAAAGTGCTTTATATCTCCCTTGTTTTCCCCTCCACAGATAGGACTGATTGATCTACAGACAATCTTAGTGTCCCTGCATCCCCCTGCCAGGGATTACCAATTTCCTCACAGGTAGGACACAGCAGACGAGACAGGGAAAGTTCTTACTGGCTACACAAAGAGTTGAAAAAACTTGCTCCAGTGATTGTGGCCTCTCCTCACTGCTCTATTCTCTACAGACTTTAGAAATGCACTTGGGCTAATTGAAGACAGTGACGATTCTGCGTAATGGCTGGTCCTGTACTTGAAAACACCAAAAACAGTGATGATGATGGTGGACTGTAGCTCCTCACCTATACCCCACCACCATCCTAGACAAAGCAGTAGCTGCTGTGGAGTTCTTCAAGTTTATGGGAACTACAATATTGACTTTACTGTGAACATTTTCTACACAGTGTTCAATCATCATTACCCCCCTAACAGTCTGGAGAAGATCTACACAGTGTTCACTCATCATTACCTCTGCAACAGTCTACGGTTCTGCCACAAAACATGACCTCCATAAATTATAATGCATCATCAGGTCTGTAGATAAGACTCTAGGTGTAAACCTGCCTAGTCTTCATAACCTATTTACCAACAGAACTACATTTTGTTTTCTCTCTACGTAAAGGCTTTGGAGGAGGCAGAGCTTCATCTACAGAAGGAGGAAGCTGAATGGAAGGAGTTAGCATATGAGTATAGTTCTGATAAAATCTTGGCTGCTGCTGATGGTATTTATATAGAGTTGTTTAGGGTGAATAAAGATGGCAAGATGGCTTCGAGTCTGCAGGAGGGTCTGTGCAACAACTCACACACGCTAACTGAAAGGTGACAACAGTCCCTTGGTCATGATTTAATACAGATGTGATTATTTCAGTCTGTACCATTGAAGACATGGTGTTGCCATCAAAAGTCCGGTGGCTGGAGAGAGACTGTTTATTTTTTGCTACAATACCTCAGGAAACCAGGAACACACACACTCTTTACCCACTTTCCATTAGACCAGAGGAAAATTTTGCATATTTCAAGTTTTCATATTTCATATGAAAATGTATTAACGATGTGAACCTTTTGGGTAAAATGCAATAGTAATTATTAATAATAAAAATATTAATTGTATTTATGTAGGCTACAACTTCAAGTATAGATGTACAATTCGCTTTACATAGCAGGCAACTAAATCTCTCAAAACAAAGTATGAGTCTAAAAGAGCTTTTAAACAATGAAGTCATTCCAACTCATGAATGTTTGTGTGTACGTTTTCATTTGAAAATGTAGTCTTCACAGTGAAATTCATCATCTATACAGATACTTCTTCAGACTTCCCACAGCTCTCACTATGCCATTGACAGCACTCTTCAGAGTGCATCCAGTCTTCTGCGGCCTTTGGATCACTGAGCTCTTCATACACATAATTACCTTACAGATGTTTGCCATGTGTTTTTTTCTCCACAGATCCACTGCTGTATGCAAGGGCATGTGTGCTGCTAGATACAGACACATCAAAGTTTGAGGGTGGCAACATAGATGTAGAAGAATCACTGCTTGGGTGTGGCAGGGTGGATGAAGAAGGTGACAGGGGTCTCTTTATTGTCAAGCTTGAGGGATAATGACTTTTATTCCTGACCTTTTTTACGCTGAATTGACAATTGCCTCTTTGCTTACTGGGAATATCTCTGTTGCCTTGAAACCTGACTGTGCATTTTTTTACTTTGTCCGATATTTCCCATGCGGGACAAAAAACTGAGAAGAACCCGGCCTTGGATGGCTTCTGGCCAGCAGCACGTCATACCCATGTCATCCCCTCCTCATGCCAACACTACTTCGGGTTCTTGAAAGGAGCTTTATAAGCTGGTTGCATGGCATGAGTGATTGGTGGAGGTAGGTATTAGATATGCACATAATTCTTTATGAGATTCAGGAATGGCATATTGTAGGTGTGGCTGCTGTATCCATCTAGAAGTAGACAGCTGCCTTGTGGAGGGACTTAATAAGCATGTGAGCTCATTCGAGAAAGAGATCAGTACCCATTATCCAATACCCTCACAGCAACATTTTCTGGGCAACGGCATAGCCATTCACCTTGCACCCTTTTTCCTTTAAAATATAACGTGTTTGGCTATAACTCCAAGTGTTTGGCTATATCTACCAGCTACAGTAAATGCTGCCAAAATGGTTTTATTCATCTTTATCTCCAAAAGGTATTTCGATGCATGGCATACCAACTTCACCAAACACTTCTGGAGGGCAGAAATGGTCCTGCAGACTGGATTCATTACAGTTACAAATTTGATGGTGCACTGCTGATCCCCATTTCAAATAGCAGGTTTTTGTGCTGCTTGACCACTGCCTTATAAGTTGCTCATTTAACTGTGCAGTTCTTGCTGAGAAGAACTGCACAGTGGTCAGTGGTCAGCTGTTGACCTTGGCCCATTCCAAGGTCTGAGTTTCTTTTTTAAGAAACCCAGTAGAACCTGGTCTGGTTCTTTGATTCAGATCCCTTTTTGTTGTTCTGTTTGGTGTATTGATAGGCAAGATGTTCAACATGTTTTTTTTTTTTTTAAGTTAGAAGCTTCTCTGACACAACACCTTTAACAGTATTGCCAGTTCTATTTCTGCATCTTCTGGAGTATGGTCTCTGACCAGAACAATGGCTAGTGCCTAAGACCTTGACATTTCAAGTTTCAAGTTTGGTTTATTTGTCACGTACATCGTCATACACGATATAACTCGCATTGAAATGGTTTTGTTAGTGCTCTGTCCAAACTGAGGAAAGAAACAGGGGTGCATAAGGAAATGTTTATATATATATATGAGTATGTCTAGTGTGTAGCACGTCTGTGAGACCATATGGTAGTGAGTATGAGTATGTCTCTTTGTTGCTTACTCTTCTAAAACAAAATGTAAAAATAAGTCATTAATATTTTACAAGTAGAATCCTCAACATAGACACAAAGCAGGATAATCTAATAAAGAGACATCTTCAGCTTTTGTTAAGATGACCCTCCATAACACTCTCAAACCTCTTTGAAGCCATTTATTAAAGATAATTTTTGATTTTTTTTTAAACAACGAGAAAATTGAAGATTATCCCATTCCAAGAGATTTTTTTTGGAGATAGTAATACCTAGATACTTTACCTTTGATGGGTATATTTAACAAGGACGTCATGTGACACTCATAAAGACACAATTTCACACTTTCACAGACCAAGCTTTAACATATTAAAGCTTTAAGATAGTGATGGCATAAGTGGAACTTTTGAGAGATCAAAGCAAATTAAAGAAATGATTCAGTAAACGATTCCATCTTGTGAAACATTGGAATCATTGCATCATAATGACATCCGGTGGCCAAGAAGAGGTCAAAACGGCAACCTGCGTCTAATATAGCACAAAAAAAAGTGTGTTTTCACCACATTTTTTATTGATGTGCCTGGTTTCCTCTTTC
Organism: Electrophorus electricus; assembly: GCF_041902795.1. NCBI lineage: Eukaryota > Metazoa > Chordata > Actinopteri > Gymnotiformes > Gymnotidae > Electrophorus > Electrophorus electricus. The sequence goes on along the minus strand of NC_137499.1, from coordinate 10,247,348 downwards.
TCTCAGATATATATCAATATATATAAAAGGAATGACTCACTAGGGCTTGAAATATCCAAAGGCCACATGTATTTGCAGTGCACTTTTTAAAAATTTACACCACGATGGGTAACTTGCATCGCAATGAGACTTCTTGGATACCATAATCAAAATCAGGTATCCTACATATAAAATGTCAGGAAAATTGATTCCTGGCCATATGTCAATGTCCATGAACCCACTGTTAATTTGGACTGATGACAATACCAAATTCCTTTATTGCAGGTTTGGCCATTTCTCCTAACAAGCTCAGTCATTTTGTAAGTTTTGCCACTTGGTCGGCCTGAGTGGGCGCCTCCCTACGGAAAGGTGACGTCAGTGCATACCCTCCATAGAATACTTGGTGACATCGCCATCTCCTGGGAAATAACATTTTTGACATAAGGATTCCATTTCTATAAAGCTATCAAAAATCTTACAATACAAAGCAAATGTTTCTATGCAATTCAGTTTTGTTTGCATTCATTGTGTATTCTATAATAGTGTAGTGTAACTATAATGTAGTGAATATTATAGTTTAGATTTAGTTTTTGTATTTATTCCATTTTTATTTAATATACTGAATACATTTTCATGATAGTTTTCATTAACAACAACCCTGGTCCACATCACCTTCCAACGGCTAAGAAAGCAGCCGAAGGGCAGAGAGATAAACTGTAATATTTTCAACACCTCTTTTTTTTTTTTTCAGCAGTGGTACTTTACAAGGGTTTCTTGCAAATAGTTTGACTTCACATAGGCATCTTGATTGTTGCAGTACTCACAGGTAACTAAAGATCATTGATTTCCCTGGAGTTGATCATTGGATGCTTCTTTGCCATTCTTGTTATTCTATGATCTACATGGATGGTAGTATTTCTTTTCCTACCATGTGTTTCGGGTTTGGTTTGCCATTTTAAAGCATTTGAGATCATTTTAACTGAGCAGCCAATTATTTTCTGCACTTCTTTATGTTTTCCCTTCTCCTTTGGTACAACCTCTGGTACGACCCATTTTACTCACTAAGCAAGGGGCTAAAACCAGCAGGTACAACATTTGCTGCCCTCCTTCTTTAAATAAGGACCATAATTGACACCTGTTTCTTCATAGAATGAACTCACTAATTGAACGCCACACCTCTTTCATTAAATGAGTCAATTACAACCAATTAGCACTGTGCATGTCATGATTGTTGATTCTGTTGGTTGCCCATTACTCAGTTACACCCTAATGAATCCCCCCCCCCCCCCACAGACTACCTATTAATGGAGTACATACTTTCCTATTAAATGAAGTACCTACAAAATGAGTGGGCATTCATCCACAAAAGAATGATTGTAGAAGCTGAAATATATAAACTTTGTTAGGCTCAAGATCCATCTCACACAGAGAAACCCACTCATACCAGCTGAAGGACACACACAAAAACCCTACAGCATGTAGCATCATCCATAAATTCAAAATCACATTTATTTTCAGAATCCTCAAATAATAACAAAAAGCATCGAGTCACTAGCTTACGTAAACAGAAAGCTGCATTTATGAAACTCAAACCTGTTCATCATTAAACACAGACAGGCAGTTGGAACGGTCTTAACAGAACAGTTGACCATGACATCTCTGAAAATGTCTCTAAGAGAGTGTCTGTGTTTAGATTTCTGAATCTCAGTGTTTTCTAACCAGTAGGCTGATTCTTTGGTGCATGTGCGTTTATCAGAAAAACAGCCCCCTCATGCGGCGTCCGATTCCCTGTCTGTCGTAGAGAACATTGAACTTGTTGATGAACTGGTTCATACTGTTACAGGTTTTAGTGATGGTGCCAAGATATGCCATCAGCCCGACATCGTTGCATTGCTGAGAGAGAAATAGACAGTTAATTTGTGTCACATTGTTCAAATAAATGTGATAGTTATGTGCAGATATGACAGGGTGAGTCAATGTATAAACTCACATCATAGAAATCGGTTTTGAACTTGAGTGTGCTAAGAACAGGCAGGCGGTGACACAGTGCATTAGCCTCACGCAGAATCTCATGACTAAATGGAACCTCACCTATAACCGCAATGGGGAAAAACATAGAAATATGAAAATGAGATTAGCTGCAAATGCATTTTTTTTTCATATCTAGTACATCCTCCTCCTCTCACCTGCTTCCACCGCCTTCACATACTCGAGGATCAGCTTTACCCGACTATGCAGCATCTTTATTGCACTGTGCTGCGCAATGAGGTGTTCAGCCACTTGGGGCAGAAAAAAAAAATCAGAAGATACAGGAATTAGTCTGAATGAATGAAAGCACAATGTCCTGATGTCATGTAGTTACTGAGCCT